>NC_050579.1:118657551-118957551 GCF_011100635.1 Trichosurus vulpecula | reverse complement strand
ACAGTGGTGACAGCTGCAGCTCTATGTTGCCAAATTGAGTTTTCCAATGGACATGACATTTTCTTAATGGTTACTGTGACAGTAGTTTCCAAAACAGCTACCTCAGGGGACCAGATGTGGGATCAGAGATCTTTACATAAGGGAATTTAAGTAAGCAGTGATTTGATAGATCTTGGAAAGAAGAATTAAACTGATTTTTTTTTCCGCCCTTTAGGATTCATCTCCTGCTTTATCTTCATCATTGTTTGCACAGAATCCTTTCCCCCAGAGGTCACATTTTCTCCTCTCTTTAAGGTTATTTAGTAATTTAGCCATTTATACACTTTAATAATTCTTTCTTGGAAGCTAATTTTTTTTCCCTGTGGAAATAACATGGGAAATTGTATGTTTAGCCTTTTTAAAAATGTTTGTTTTGCTGCTTTTGCACATAACCACTATGAATCTCATTAGTCAGGAAAATGGATTAGAAGCATGAACAAATTGACTTACATCTTTGGCACCTCAGTCTCTTCTAAGGCTCTGATGTGTTCCTGAGGGTAGAAAAAGGAAACCCCAAATTCTCAAGTTGTAAAGCAGCATTTCAAGCTCATGAATTGTTTGCTCACATTTTCCTTTTGTATTGCACTCAAAATTATCTCTGTGTAAGGAAGTAGGTACATGATGCACGTGTTGTCACGAGTTTGTGGTGTTTTACTCTGGGTTTGGGCCTGTTATCTGCAAGAGATATTTCTATTATGAGGCAGGCACTGAGAAATGTCAAGTAGTGTAAGTTTAATACATACGTACTTGGCTTTGCAGGTATTTTTTCCAAGAGCCAGGCTACCCAGTAAAAATCCCAGGGAACTTAGTGAATTCTGTGCTGTGCTGGATAAAAATGGCTTAAAGGATACAAGAGACATTATATAACTTTTATTTAATTTCTTCCTAGATTTCATCTGCATCACTTTTATATCCCTGAAGATGTAAATACAATCAACCCTCAATTATCTGGGCCGTAAATAATCCCCTCAATAGTTCAGAATCATAGTTCAGAACCCCATTCTGATTGACTTTTGTATTGTAATATTTGAAGTTTTATATGCTAAGTTATAGATTTATTGTTTTTTCAAATGCAAAATTGGCTTAATATTATTACCTTGATTCCCTGAACTCACACTGTCCAAATATAGAGGAAGCCATTGTCAGAGCATTTTGTGTGGTGGTGGAAAACTGAGCACAGATTAAAAATTTACTGAGCACTGTCCACAAAGCAGCTTATCTGCACATTGATAATTCAGGGTCAGAACAACAGGAACAGTATCGATAGTTCTGTTATTCTGTAAGGTTATATCATTTTCTTCCCTCAAAGCAACTTTTTCTACCCAAAACTTATCATTGCCATGACATTTTGGGCATGTCTTACATAAGCAAAACATTCTTCAAAATTGTGATTTCTTTTGATAGAAGTGTTTCTTGTCATTTCATATTTTTTGTCTCCATAACAAATGGAGTAGTGGTATTTGAAATGCTTTTGGTCAAATAATACTTCCAAATGCTTCTGAAATGCCTCAACTGTGCCTTTGATGAAGTCATTCATGATGTGGTTAAGGGGGAGAGTCTAGAATGAGCTAGCAAATTCACTTACTCATCTCTCCTCACTTTCTTCTCCTTCCCTATGGACTCAGAAGAACTGTCCCCACTCCTTGCCAAGCTAATAACTCCATCTGTGCACTGAATTCTTCTCCTCCCCTAACTCTACTCCAGGAAACCCACCCACTCATTTAATCATGACCATTCTCATGAATTTTCAGTGTCTTCCTTGTTCCTTCACTTATTTCTACTAACCTGCTCAGGTTTTCCTGTATTAAAAAAAAAAATAAAACCTACCTCGGCCTTATTGGTTCCTTGAGTTATGCTATCCCTCTCCTATGATTCTGAAGTCAAATTTCTAGAAATACTAGTCAACATACATTCAGGGGAGAGATTTTTTTTAATTCATCTGTTAAAACCTCATGCCCAATACTGTGCATTAAATTGTTAATCATAATACTTGACATTTCAAAATGGATGTCCTTTATATCCCTCAAAATTAACCTGTCCGAAACAGAACTCATTATCTTTCTTCCCAATCCCTCCTCTTACCTGAATTTCTCTATTCTTATTGAGGCATCATCAATTTCCAAATCTGACTTGCAACCTCCATGTCATCCTCAATTCCACACACTCTCACCCCACATATCCAATGTTACAAAGTCTTACTATTTCTGTCTTCACAACATTTCTCATATAGATTCTCTTTTCTATATTCCTGCAATCACCACTGCAGTGCAGAGCTTCATCACTTCATACATGGACTACTAAAATTGTTCAGTAGTTCTTTCTGGATCAGCTCTTGTCCCTCTAGTTCATCCTCTACTCAGCTGCTTAAATAATCTTCCTAAAATAGGTTAGAGCATGTTACTCCCTTCTTAATAAATTGCAGTGGCAGTCTATTAATTCTAGGATTAAATACAAAATTTTGTTTGGATTCAAAGTACTTTGCAGTTTGACCCCTTCCCATCTTTCCAGTCTTCTTGGACTTCACTCTCCTCAGAATTCTTTACAATGCAGTGACATTGCCCTGCTTGATGTTCCTTGAACATGGTACTCCTCCCATTTCCATACATTTTCACTGGCTGTTCCCATTCCTCAAATCTTTCTTCCCTTAAACTTCTTGGCTTCCCTGGTCTCCTTCAAGCAATCTCAAATTCTCCTTTCTGTAGCAAGTCTTTCCCAGTCCTCTTCATAGCCAGTGTCTTGCTTCTGAGGTTACCTTCTATTTACACTTATGTGGCTTATCTGTACACAGTTCTTTGGATAACATCTCCACTAAAATATAAGCTCTTTGAGATGAGGGACCATATTTTTGCTTTCCTTTGTATCCTCAGTTCTTAGCATGGTAAGTTTATAGAAATGCTTGGTGTTAATGATGCTGATGGTGAGGTTTATAAGCCCTTTATGGTTACAAATGGTTTTCAGATGTAACAGACATTCTGGCGAGTATTGGATTGGCTCTCTTATAAGGTAGCAGTATTTTTCATAGGTCAGAAAGACAGTGAGTTTCTCTTGCATAATTCTAGCCAGTCAGTCAATCAAGAAACATTTATTCAACACCCACCATGTTTCTGTCACTCTACTAAGCCCTAGGGATAAAAAAGAAAGGTAAATGACAGTTCCAGTTCTCAAGGAGCTCAGCCATTAACGTGTTTTGGTAAGTGCTAAATTTTCATAGCCGACTAATGATGTCTCTACTATCTCCACAAAAATTGCATGTATCACTAAATCGAGAATCCATGAGGATAGCCCTTCATTAGATTCTGGCAGCAAAAACCGGGCACTGAACATCATTACAAATTCTGCTTCCATATGACAAAGAGATTTATATGACTCAACCATTGTTGGCTAATTCTTACATTGTCCATGGACGGCCTTTTGACTAAACCTTTGGATCTTGATTATTTTGTTGGCTCCATCCAGTGGTTAGCCACTTTCAGTAACATCTGACAAATTTAACAGTGTATATGCGTAATACACTTTTACTATTGCTCAGTGAAGTGATGTTTGCTTAATTCAGAAGTATTTCTATCAGATTTTGTGATGTCTACTATATTTTTAAGAGTGTCTGTCAATATTCCCACTCATGTTTTGCATGTAAATGTTCATCTTTCTATAGTTACCAAAGGGTTCTTGGAAAGTATGATTTTTAATATTATAAATATTATTGTTAGAGTCAAAATCTTCTGGTTCATTTCACAATGCCGAAGGTGTATATTATGCTCAATTTTGATTTCATAATGTCAGTAAAACTATTAACATATTTAGGCAGGGAATTCTCTTTGGTAATTTTTTTTAATTTGTCTTATCTAGAATAGATAAAGTATTTGTAGGTATCATCCTCATCTATTTGTTCAACATGACCTCTGGATTTGAACTTAGTTTTCAGCAGTCAGTCTTAATTGTTCCTTGTAATATGTTCAAAATTTTTCAACTATCAAGACCCAAACAAAATGCTGTTATTTAGAAAAACATTCCAATAATGAAGATGTCATATTTATTTTCAGGTGGAACAGTATAGCTTGATGTCTTCCATAAATATTAAATAGTTAATAAAACATTTTGGTTTAACTATATTTAATCTTAAAGCCATTGATGGTTCTATTTTTAGTGAGATGATAACTATTTTTAAGCTAGACACAACCACAATGGGCTTAAACTGTGTCCCTGAAAAATGCTAGTTTTTATTCGAATTGATGATACTATTCATAAATAAGGTGCTCTTTACAATACTGGGACTTGTAGAACCCATTTTTCCCCACCATGGCCAATGATTTTATTTATCGTTGTTTTTTTTAATGAGTACAGATTTTTTTCCATGTGTGTATCTTGTAAGAAGTTATATTAAAATATAATTGGACTATATTTGAAGGGATCACTAGTGCTCTTATCCTTTGGTTATATATTTATATATCTTCTATTTAAATGGGTGGGTTGCAGTTTGCATCTGAGAGGAATATAGTAATACTGTTTTCTAGTAATTCATGCATCACTGTGAAGTGTTTGAGCCAATAAACATGAATCTTGCTTGCTCCCACCACTTCCTAGTTTTGCAGAGGCCAGAACTTCATTTATTCCATCAATAAGCATCTATTAAAAATTTACTATATGCTAGAAACTTTTAAAATCAATTAGCATACAAAGGCAAAAAATATAGTTCCTGCCCTCAGAGTTTGCATTCTACTGGAAGAGTCAGCAGGCATATAAACAAAAATAAACAAGAGTCACATGCATCAAATGGAAGGTGACTTTTGAGGGGAATGATTTACCAGTTAGGAGAGTTAGTGAAGACTTCTTGTAGATGTAGGCATGTGATCATTGTCCTGAAGGATGTCAGTGATTCTAAGAGGTAGAGGCAATGAAAGAGGCTTCAGGTCTTTCTGATTCTAAGCCTGGCACCTTAATCAC
This sequence comes from Trichosurus vulpecula, assembly GCF_011100635.1. NCBI lineage: Eukaryota > Metazoa > Chordata > Mammalia > Diprotodontia > Phalangeridae > Trichosurus > Trichosurus vulpecula. The sequence continues at coordinate 118,952,571 of NC_050579.1, read as the reverse complement.
GATACCAGCAAGCTTCTTAAAGTACTAGTCCCTGTAGCATGAATCTTCATCTTCTAGTCCCAAGATATCTCTCATTACTTACCTTTGCTCCAGAAAAAAAAATGTGCTATTCACTTTTCTCTGGGGTGAGGAAGAAGACTATTCCATACATGGAGCTCTAATGGTGTAAAGCACCAAGACCTGAAATGGACAATAGTGTGCAAAGAAGAGCATCTGGGTCACTATGATTTGATTATAGAGTACCTGGAAGGGAGACAAGTGTAAGAAGATGGGAAAAGTAACCAGGAGCTTCATTGTGAAGAACATTTTTTCAAAACAGGACTTTATATTTGATCTTGGAAGTATTCATGAGGCACTGGAGTTTATTTTATGAAGGAATAAAATAGACATGTTTTAGAAGGAATCACTTTGGCATCTGAATAATAAGGACAGATAAGAATGGGTAAAGATATGGGGCAGGAAAGCCATTTAGAGGGCTATTCCAAGCCTAGGTGAAAGAGGTTAAGTGCCTGAATTAGCCATGCAAGTACAGATGAAGGGAGCCATAGGAGAGATGCTATGAAGGCAGAAATGATATTTGGCAATAAATAGATCTATAGGGTGAAGAAGAATGAGCCATGGAAGATGAAACCAACATGGTGAAACTGGGTGACCAGGAGGATGGTGATGTCCTTTACAGTAATAAGAGAGTTCCAAAGAGGAGTGGGTGCTGGAGGGCAAAGGTGATTAGTTCTGTTTTAGACATGTTGAGTTTGAGATTCCCTTAGGGTTAAAAACTATCTTTTTATGTAATTGGGAAAAATACTATTAAGTACAAAAAATAGATTCCCATTGGACAATCAGTTCAAAATATCCAATAAGTAGTTGGTGATTCCAAATTGGATCTCTGAAGCAAAACTAGAGGTAGATATATAGATCTGGGAATCATCAGCATAAAAATGATAACTGAACCCATGAGAAGTGTTAAGACCACTAAATGAGATAGTATAGAGAGAAAAGGTAAAAGAGCCCAGCACTGAGCTTTGGTTTATACCTGCAGTTAGTGGATGTGTGACATGGATAAAGATCTAGCAAAGAAGACGGAGAAGGAGCAGTCAGATGGGTAGGATGATCAGAGGTAAGATAGTCACATAAACCCTGTGAGCCAAGTATATACATGTGGTAAAGTTAATCAACCATGTCAAGCACTGCAGAGAAGTCAAATGTGATACAGCTAACTTTGCCTCTCTGAGGAGATCCTGTGAAACATTTCCATTTAGCTAAAGCTTTCTTCTATTTTCTGGTTTTGTTTATAGTAAAAATGTCCAATTTGTTATGATTCAATTCCTCTCTTAGTACGACTACTCACTGGTGACTGGATAATGATCTCAAGGGGTCAGAAAATATGTTTAAAATGGTATAATTCTCATCCCAGTCTGCTCTCTCTTCTACCTCTCCACCATAATCACCAAGGAAATGGAAGGGGCCCCTATAGGACTGAGAACTCATTTGGGTCTTTCTCTGTTTCATGAGTTGCCATGGCCAAAGCTTCTTATCCTTTGGTAATAAATATGTGATACCTTCTATTAAGATGGGCAGGCCTAGACTTGCATCTGAGAGGAATATGGTAATATGCCTTCCTTGTAATTCATGTGCTACTGTAAAGTGTTTGAACCAATAAATGTGGATCTTGCCTGGTCTCATCACTTTCCTGCTTTGCAGAGGCTAAAGTTTTATTCAATTAATCAATAAGCATTTTCAAAAATTAAATTAAATTTTTGCTTTATTTTAGTTCTTGATTCTCTTCCCCCCTCACTCCTTCCACACTAATTGAGAAGGCAAAGGATACAATACCTATTATACATATAAAATCGTGTAAATATAATTTCATATTAACCATGGTGAAAAAAGAAAACAGGCAAGAAAAATAAAATGAAAGAAAATGTACTTCATTCTGCACCCAGAGCTCACCAGTTCTCTCTGAAAGTGGTTAGCATTTTTTTCATCATGAGTCTTTTGGTGTTGCTGTGGATCATACTGTTAACCAGGGTAGCTGTCTTGCACAGTTAAATGTTATTTAAATATTGCTGTTTATAAAATGTTCTCCTAGTTCTGCTCATTCCACTTTGCCTCAGCTCATTTAACTCTTCTCAGCTTTTTCTGAAGCCATCTATTTCATCATTTGTTATAGCACAATAGTATTCCATCATAATCACATGCCACAGTTTGTTCAGCTACTCCTCAGTTGACAGACATTCAATTTCCAATTTTTTGTCACCATAAAAAGCATTGCTATAAATATTTTTGTACATATGAGTGTTTTTGTTCTTTGATCTCTTTGGGGTATAGATGTAGTAGTGGTATAGCTGGATCAAAGAGTATGCACAATTTTATAGCCATTTGGGCATAGTTTCAGATTGTTTTCCAAAATAGTTGGACCTGTTCACAGCTCCACCAACAGTGTATAAGTGTTCCTATCAACGAGTATTTATTAAGAATTTACTATGTGCTAGAAACTTTTAAAATCACTGAGCACATGAGAAAGGCAAAAAAAATCTGCCCACAAGAGTTTACATTCTACTAGGGAAGACAGCAAGCATAAAAATAAGTTTATACAGGGTACATACAGATCAGATGGAAGGGAACTTTAGAAGGGAAGGATCTGCCAGCTAGGGAAACAAGGGAAGTCTTCTTGTAGCTGGATGAATTTGAGCCTTTTCCTGAAAGATGTCAGTGCTTCTAATAGGTGGAGGTGAGGAGAAAGGTCTCAGCCTCAAGCTAAGCTATTCTCTCTTTACAGAGATAAGGAAGATCATTCCACACATGGGGTTCAATTCATTCAAAGGCATCAAGACTGAACATGGTAAATTTACCAACAAAAGATAAGCCTACAAGTTATTAGCATCTCTCTAATTAGTTCAGTTGCTTCTCAGAAAGAGTGTTTCAAGGAAAATACTGGTGACTTATGCAGAATTATAGGACCTGCCAGAGATAAACTCCATTCCACTGAAATAGCCTGTGAAAACCCAGGATCACTTGCCCAACAAAATGAGTCATCAGAAAGGAACTCTGTGCAGGTCTAACAACACTGCATAGCAAAGTTGAGTTGTCAAGACCAGCAAACATCAATAGTTCCAGATCCCCAAGATGCCAATAAGCCATGTTTTTTTTTTTGGTCATCATTTTCATTTGGCTTCTTGCTACTGAAGCTACTCTAGATTTCAAGGTTTATAAACCAATAAAATACCCCTGAGCATTTTCCTTACACTGATCTTAATCTTTCTAAATATATTCTAATCATGTCATTCATCAGCTCAAAAACCTTTAATAGTTTCCCTAATGCCTATAAAATTAACTCATGGGATCATAGACTTGCAACTGGCAGAGATCTTAAAAACCATTGGGTCAAATCCCCTCAATTTAAAAATAAGGAGACTGAGACTCAGAGTGGTTAAATTACCTGCCTGGGATCACAGAGCTAGTCTGAAGCAGGATTTGATCTCAGGTTCCTAAATCCAAGCCCATTGAACTGTCTGTTAATCATAACTCTCTTTCATTTTCTGTTCTGAACATACCTTCCCAATCTTATCTCCCACTAACTTCCTGTGTTCCAAAAAAAGGTGATTTATTATTCTCAGAATATATACAGCACTTTCCTGACTATGTTTTTGTTTATGCTATTCATTCTGACTGAAATTTCTTTCTCTAGCTCATATCCACTTATTCCAAATGCCATCTTTTCTAGTAGGTCTTCCTTCATTTCTCAAAACACTATGTGATGTTCCTGTCTTCTGAACCCCATTAGCATATTATTCGATTATTCATTTTAACACAATTCAACAAACCTGCATGAAAATACTACTATTTGTAATGCACTAATATGACATTTGTTATATTCTGCCAAATTACATAATTGTTTTTGCACTAGGTAACATAATTTTAATTCCTTGAAGTCAGGCATTATGCGACCTTTATTTTTTTTATCCCCAATGCCTAGCACAGAGTCTTAATCATAGTAGGAGTTCAGCAAATATATTCAAATAGATGGATGGATGGATTAATATGGAAGAGCATTATATAAACTCAAACCAACCCATTGAAAAGGGCTACAGCAAAGTGTAACTTAGAATCATTGTATGAGAAGGTTAAAGATTATATTTATTTTAGAAATGGATATAGAATCAGCCTGATAGAAGAATGTCGGATTTAGGGTCAGAAGACCAGAGTTAGATTCCCAATTCTGCTACTAACTAAATGTAGCTATTCAAGTTTCCAGCAGTGCAATCACATGGAGGTCATTTCAAATCTTTGGGTCTCAGTTTTCTTTTCTATAAAAGGAAGGAGTTGCATTAGATGATCTGAAAGGTCTCTGCCCTACTGCCCCATTTCTCATATTCTCTAATTCTGAGTGGATGAAAAAATAAGGAAGGATTAAAGGGTAAAAATCACTTTATGATGGTTCTATTGTTCTCACATTACAATACTCTGTTTTGATATGAAAACAAAGAAATAAAAGGAAATAAAGGAATACCTCTACAATTACTGCTCTTTCTTGGCAATAGGCATAATAAGGTCAATAGGATAATTTATTTAAAAGTAAAATGTACTTTGTTTTTTAGGCTAATAATGAAATAATTTTAGAAAACAATTAGTAGATAAACTTCCTCAAACACGGATTTCACTAAGAATATCTTGTCAATTAATACTTCTAAAGAGCAGAGGCTATTAGAAAATAACATAGGAAGGAAGAAGAGAAAGAAAGGAAGGAAAGAAATAAAAGATAACAGAAATAAAATAGACAAAGTCCCTTTTTCATGAAAACTCATAGAAGCACTGGCTTAGAGTTAGAAGGGCTTCTGAGGTTATGTAGTCTAGCCTGCAAATGCATAAAAACTCACAATTACAGGTAATGACTCTTGCAATTTTTTTTAAGTGAGTAAATTAGTTTTACCCATTCATTTGTCTTCAGAAATGATTTGTATCATAGTATATCACAAGATTTAAAGCTAGAAGGGACCTTAGAGGAAATCTTGCATAGCTTCCTTATTTTATAGGTGAGTAAAGAGGCCTAGTAAATTTAAATGACTTAACTGTATATAGCCCAAGGCTTTGCAATTGTGGTGAACTGAAGAGCTAAGGTAAGACCATATTATCATTGAATACCTGAGAGTTTGTGCCAAGAGGTCTATATCCAGAGAGTATGTTATGTGATTTCTTCTTCCAAGGATCCTCTACTCCTCACAGTCCTACAGCAGTCCCACTCCTTGGTACTACCACCCTAACTTCATTACCATCAAATCCCCAATAGTGTCTCTTTATGCTCTTTTTCCAGGGCACATGTTCCCCCACACACACCCCATCAGACTGGCTTTATTATAACCATCTCTGGTGGACTGCCTATGTTAGGACACTGGATCCAGAGATCTGCACCATGTGGGAAACTAGAGATTTACAATGGGAGCTGTAGTGATGGTGGCATGGATCAGGCCAATCTCAGGATCTCAGTCTATCATTCCTGTAGTTTCATTCCACATCTCTGGAATAGTATATTCTGAGAATAATATATTCTGAGAATAATAAAACACCTTTTTTTGGCACACAGGAAATTAGTTAAGAGATAAGATTGGGAAGGTATGATCGAACCAGAAAATGAAAGAGAGCTATGACTAACAGACAGAACTCTTAGCTAAGATTCAAATCCAGAATTTTTAATTTTCACATCAATGCTCATTTGACTATGTCATGCTGCCTAGGACATGGGCTTGGCTAAAATAAATGTTTAGGAATTCAGTAAGTTTGTAAAATAATCTAAACCAATCACTTTCTGATACAGTATTAAAATAATCTTTAAAAGGCTGATATAGACTGAACTAAGGGTTTAAGCCTTTCCTAACTAATTCCAATCTACTGTGACTCAGCTCAATTCAATTGGAAAAGTACTTATTAAAGTGTCTACCAAGAGTATAGCACTAAGCATCAGAAGTAAAAACAAAATAGTCCCTGCACTCAAGGCACTTTAAGGTTTTGGGGAGTATATATATATATATATATATATATATATATATATTTATGTGTGTGTGTGCATGTACATATATATACATATATATGTTAAGTGATAAGGAAATACAAAACATATACAAAGTAAATACAAAGAAACCTTTGAGGGTAGGGGTAAAGCCATGTTCCCCTTACTATCAAACATGGTATTTCCTTGGAAGAGTCATTTGCCTGGGTTGTTTGTGTATGTCTTCTCTTTCCACTCAGGCTATATACATATTAATGACAAGGACTATATCTTTTTTTTTATTTTACATTTCCATTAATGCTTAGCATAATTTGTGGAATTGATCAGTAAATGTTTATGCATTGAATTAAGCTGTATTTTAACCTTCTAATGCAATCAGCAAATTAGGATATTCTGCATATGTTGAGTGATCTGTTTTGAAACTGAGGGTTGCTTACCTAAGGTTGGTAGAATATCATCAGAATCTGAAGCACATTAAAATAACAATTGCTGAGTCTGGCAAAGTATTGATCATTGTCATCTAGTTGACAGCGGTTAGCCACATCAGATGTTCCTGTAGGAACTGCATACTCCAACTAACTTCAACTAACACATTAGTGACAGACAAAGTAGTGGTTGTAAGAATGTTGGCAAAAGACAGTAGCCAGCCTGAAATCATCGAATTCCTTAAGTTAAGTGTCTCTTTAATATCATGAATAGCCCAAACGTAGAATTCTGTGGAGTCAGTTTTGGTTAAATATAGTTTACTCCCCTGAATGACAATGTTCTCTGTCCTCACATTCCTTTAGAAGCTCATCTAAGGGTCACTTGACTCTGTCTTCCAGGTTTAGCCGTATCATAGACTTTGAAATTTTCCAGGCCTATAAACAAAAGAAATATGAAGACTCTTGTGCCAAGGGTCCTCAGGCTCAAATTATGTAAGCTGGAGTTACCTTTTGCAGTGGTGTAGAGGAGACATACCTTACTGGTAGGGCTCGCTCATCCTTCAGGGAAAGTGACCTTCACACCTGAGATACCTGGTGAGGCAGGTGAGCCTGGAGAAAAGGAAGCAGTTGTTGCCAGATGGGATGAGGGTGGGGTGGGGGTGGGGTAGAGCTACTGAGGGCAGTTGTCTTGTCCACTACTGAAGGATTATGTGTTAAAATGAGGGATTGGGTGTTTAGGATCATCAGGTAAAATGACGATGAAATATGGCCCCAATTTTGCTTTTGGCATAGTTAAGCAGGGTCTCATTAACTTTATCCTAGTTACGGATCTATCAATTTTTCTCAGACTTGGGCTTATCTTATCATTTTACCTCGATATTCTTCCTAATAATAAGAGGACGCTCTTGAGCCCCAGTGACTGACACTTAGTCCCAATTACCTACTGGTAGATCTTTCTCCCATTAGTGAAGGCCTTCCTAGAGCTCTGTCTATTGCCCTCAGCCAGACCATCTTGACAACCTACTTACATTTTCCAGGACATCAACTTGAGCATACTAAGATCTGTCCACCTGCCTAACTGGGCTCCTTTGTATTCTTTGTTGCTGATATCTGGCCCACCAGTCACTAGTGACTCTACCTAGTTTCTAGGCCCCAGGCATCCAAGATCTGTCCTGCCTTTGCTGCCAGCTGAATACCAGCTTTGACAGAGACCTCTGTTTAATTTGAACTCCTGGGAGTTTAAATTAAATCATAGCATGAAGTTTTTGTTTTCATAATAGATAACAAAAGCAAAGATTAAAGATAGAAAAGAGGAATAGCTGCACTGTGATCTCTGTTGAAATAATCAATCTGTCTTTTTTCTCTCTGTCTCTCTGTGTATATATGTATATGTACACATATATGCACATATATGTTTATTTACATATGTATATACACATGTGTATATACATACATACATACATATATATATATATATATATATATATATCTGTCTATATCTTTATCTTTATCTGTACTGGGAAAAGCTCATTTCTTTAGTTGATGGGGAGCTTCTCATGGCATTTTACAGCCTCTTTGTGGGCCATGGCCTTTCAGATGTTTCCTTTAAATCTTGAACTAAATAAGGAAAGCAAATGATGACCCAAATTTACAGTCTTACTAAATGAGAAATCCACTGAGCTGGAGAGTCCATAAAAGCATGCTGATGCTTTTGGCCACTGATTTCATGTTTCCTTCAACCAAAAAAGTGAAATCTGGTTAAAGTATGTAACATGCTTTGAAAAGTTTACAATTCTTTGTTAATGAGAGTTGTTATTTGTCATTACCCATGATGACGATGATGATGATACCTTCCACTCTGCATATTTTCTTCATTAAGTATAATTTTCACATACATTTCAACATTTGAAATGAACAGATCTTAGAGGGTGAGTTTTGTAGCACCTCTTTCTTTGTCTCCCACACAACCCTGCTATTCAATCCAACACATCTTGAAAGATATATGAGCTCAGTTATGTTTAGTATAATTTTCCTCAGGCTCCTGGGTGATAAGAATTTCAGTCCATGATAAAATTATAATCGGCATTAAGACAAAAAAAAAGAATGCTCAGTCCAATATTAATGAAAAGTTTTATGATTTTATTACATCAGTACCTCAAAAAGGCTAAGGTACATAGCATGATAACTCAGATCAGTTGAGTAAAAAAAGGGAAGTGACTTCCTTTTAAAATCATTCTTGAAGTCCTCCTTAGTATGTTTCTGATATTGTCAGAAAGAGAGAGAAAAAATATTCCTTTTTCAAGTTGAGTCATTGAAAAGAAAAGTGTCTAGGGCAGCCTGTCAGCACAGTATTATCTTGCTATGCTGCTATTTTCAAGGACCCAGGCTCCTGACCTGCAGTGGAGTGTAGATCTTTTTCTGAGTAAGTGGGGAGAGATCAAGTAGATTTTGCCCTCTTCTGGTCTTTTTATAGATTCAGTGAGACTATTACTAGTATTTTATTCTTATTTTTCCTTTTCAGCTGGGCTTTGAGCAATTGGGGCCCAATACAATGTAGCTGATGAGGCAAGAACAATTAAAAGTGGATTGCTAACAGCATCCTATTAGGATTGAAGGGCCAGGTTTTAGCACTGCATGGAGAGAGATATTTATTTGACAAATCTGATGAATAAATATGAAGCCAACCTCCTATATTAATGTGGAAGCTGAATAATTTGATTGGAGTTATTAATACCATTAAAAGTGATTGCTTTAAGATTTGTTGTTATTCTGTTAGATTAAAAGATAAATCAATGTCAGCTTTGTACAGGAACTCCTCCCTCCCAAATCAATCAATGACTGGCGTGGTGTGTGCCTTCTGTTTCCAGTCATTTGGGGCTCATTTTCCCTCATTTTCCACAATCTGAGGCTGACATGTGACCTTGAGGGTTGTATTTGTCTCGAATGTGTAGCAACATCATGTCTTCCTGGTTAGCAGCAGCAGTGAATGTGAATGCAGGGCTGCTTTATTTGGTAGAGAGAGGGGCCTCAGACATCTTTAAGACACTTAACAGAAATGTGCAAGTGATTTATAGAACAAACAAAGTGTGACCTTTCCTGAACTGACTAACAGTGCTATTCTTTATAATGGTGGTTTCCTATAGATTCTCCCACATTTAAATGATTTTATGACTAAAGGACACCACACAAATGAATGCCATGCACAACAATGGAATTAAAATAAAACCAGAACAATATAACCACAGGAAAAGTATCATTTCTAACTTCAGTACTCAAGGATCCCAGCTTTCAGTAATATGAGTACTGCCTCCATAGAACCATTCTGTGTGTAAATGGATGGTCTTTATGAGTTCAGATGGAGGTGAGTGGGGGTGGAATCTGATGATTGAACCCAGCTTTAAGAAAAAAAAAGTACTATAGGACTGGTGTGTGCTAAAAGCAAAAACAAAACAAAATAAAACAAAACAAAAACTAGAGATGCAAAAAAGGAAAACGAGAAAAAAAAACAAAATAAAAAAGTCCTCTCAAGGTAATTAGATTCTACCAGGAGAAGCAACTTGTATGTGAATATTATTTCATATATAAATAGACTTGTAAATATAATACTTACATGCAGATAAATAGAAAATAAATACAAAATAAATACAATGTGATTTTTTTAAGGTAAGGAGGACACTTAGAACTAGAGGAACAGGAAATACTTCTTTTACGAGGTGGTACTTGAGTTGTTTTGCTGGAAGCTAGTGGTTGTACAAGGCAGAGGTGAGTATTAAGAACATTCCAGGCACAGAGAACAGCCTGTGACAAAAGTTTGGAATGTTCTTTAATGGGAACATCAAGCAGCCTCAGCACTTGTCAATATGATATAATAACTAGAAAACTCTCCCAAAGAAGATAATCCAAAGAATTTTTCCTTTTAGTCTTATTTTCTTATCCCAATAAAACTTTCAAATATATGGTTTCAGAGAAGCATGAAAGGAACCGATCCCTAAGTTTCCTTTATTGAGAATCTGTCTTTTTCCTTTGCAATTATATGCGTATTTCAACAAATTCATGAACCTTTTGGATTTTTTTTTTTCATTTTAATTGCTGTTTCTTTCCTCTCTTGATTTGGCATGTTTCCCATTTGGCTTTTTTTGTTCTTCCCTGGGCTTCACTTGAGCACTTTTAGAACAGGTACATTGTGAGAATATGAGGACAGAGTGAAGTTAAGCCATTCAGAAGCCCATTCTAATTAACTTCAGGGATGCACCTTTTCCAATCTAGAAAGTATTTTATAAAGGAATGAAAAATTAGAGATTTTTTTTTTACTTTTAATACCCAAGATTACTCTCCTTCTATGTCAAATAGGTTTAAAACAATATAAATTATGTTTCTTCTTGAAAATATAGAATTTCACACCACCAACATTTTAAAAAAATTGTAGCAATAAGGAAGTTTATAAATGGTTATATGTTTGGAGGAAGTGTTCTTGAAACCTAAAATCTTTTTTCTTCTTTGTTTTTGTTTCATTAAAGAAACAACTCCACCAATGTAATTTATAGTCTTAGAAGAGTGTCTGGCCCTTGCCTACCTTAGAACTTATTCAATGAGCCTTTCTAGCTGGGTAATGGACCTACCAAAAGTTTGTGCTCTGCTAGAATAGCCTTCAAAGAGAACCAAAATGGTCATCTCCACACCGTAAAGAGTTAAGAACTCTGATCATCAAAATGGCTCATCAAAATTTCATAGTACCTATGGTGAAGAACATTTTCTGCCTCCTGACAAAGACAAGATGTACAAAATGTGCAGAATGAGATACTGACAAAATGGAAATTTTTCGACTTGAATATGTATAGCTATTACATGTTTTCCCTCTACCCCTCTGGTGGTGGTGAGAGGTGGCTGGAAAGAAGAGAAAATATATTCTTTATTCCTGTGTCTGGCACATAGTAAGAGTCTAATAAATGTTTATTGATTGTTAATAAAGACAACATTAAATATGAATACATAAAAGGAAATTGTTTGAAGCACTGAATTTTTACGTGATTTGTTCTTTACACAGCTAGTATGTGCCAAAGGCAGGATTTGAACCTGGTTCATCCTGAGGAAAAAAAAAACTGGTCTTCTATCCACTACACCAGGCTACCTTTCTCATATTTCTTGTCTTTCCTTTTTACTTTCTCTTTTCTTGCTTTCTTTCTAAATGGAAAAAAGAAAATCAAAATGATAAAGCTATCTTTAGATTTAGTAGGGCAAAATTTTATGTGAGTAGATTTTTTTCCCTCTTTGGTTAAAGACAGCAGACTTATTGGTAAAGTTCCTTTTTTGAGGAGGAATTTTTAGTGTAGATAATATAAATGCCATCCTTCTTATATGTTTCCTCCCAAAGTTAGAGACTTACTGTAGTTTTTGATCATAAATGTAATGAATACATGCATTTCATAAAAACAAACAAAAAGCCTTTTCTCTCCTAACCATTCATTCATCAAAGAAGTACAAGCAGAGACTATGTGCAGTGAAATAGTACACATAGGAAGAGATACAAAGATAAATAAGGCATCACTCTAGAACTTGTATGATGTTAGCTCCCTGAGCACTCAATCTATTTGATTTCCGTCAGATACGTGTCAAGTTCTAGATGTTTTGTCAGCTTGTTTTTATGTCTCTAAAACCTGTCACAGTGCTTTGCATATGGTCGGACATTAACATGAACCTGTTGCATTGAGTTGAATCAAAAACACATGCAATTTATTTTATGTAGCTTAAAAATGCATAAGGCCCTAATACTTAAATACTCAAATATATCTGTGACGTTACTGAATGAAGAATTCCCTTCCATGATGAAGGTTGTAAGCCATTTTACACCTATCCATCCTGTGCAGCTCTTGTCCATAGTTTTCCACAAGTTTACCATTCAATATGCTGGGAAACATTTTTGCTTTCTATTGACATTGAGAAGATACCAACAGAGAACATGGGCTATATGTGATTTTTATCCCCCGCTCTCTTCAGATGATCATCCAAAGATTATCAATTACTCATACATTTCTTTGATGCCATCCTTTTCTTGGATTCTGCATAATTCTTTATTTCTGATGTGCTGTAACCTATTCACATTCACTATGAGCAACTCAATTTTTCTATATCTACATGAGTATGTTTCTTTCAGGCTTATACATTCCCTAGAAGAAAATTGGTAAGAAGACCTTTGCCTTAGAGAGAAGTTTGGGATTATTCAAAGAACTTTACAAGTTCCCAAATGAAATTCATACACTCTCATCCTTCTGTTCAGTTTTGATTCCAGTTCACTGTCTATTTTCAGTGTTTATTTAAGATACAAGTATCATCAGGGAGTAGTCAGTCTGGTCCTATGAGTATGTGTCGAGTACTTGTTTAATGCTATCCTTATGTGGACTTGGGAGGGAGCATGCATAGGCATTCTATAACTGGTTCCAATCTGCTAGCCATGGGATTAAATCAGAGCATTTTTAATTGTCTACATGGCTAGAAATTGGGTTCAGTCAAAAGGTACAAGCTGATTAGAATTTATTGCATTTCTTTGTCTGTCTTCTTCTTGCCTGTTTGTATTCTGATGAGACAAGAGAGACGATACTGTCATAGGAGATATTTCTGGGCTTCATTTTCCAAGGATATGTGGCTGATGAACACAGGTTTTGAATCTTTGTTCTACAATGTTAAGAGAAGTCTTGAAATTACCAATATCCACTGGTAGCAGAAATAAGCACTAATTCATCAACAATGCACATTTGGACCTAAAATTGGTGGGAATAATGCCATAAAGACACAATGTTGTGTTATATCACTCTCTACAGAGACTGAAGTAGTATTAAGGAAAACATCTCCCAAGTGTTGAGAGGAAAGGCTTGTACATCCATTCTTGCAATATAGTTAAAGTAAGTACTCTATTTTTGGTAAAACCTAATCAATATTAACTGGTTAGGTGGAATTGAATTAATGGTCACTTGTGGCAAACAACAGAAAGAATATATCAAAATGGAAGCTTATGGGGATAATATTAAAGAAAGACACCCTCAGCCTTTTAGGGTTACACCTAGAACACTGAGAAGGAGTGAGACAACCATGCTCTGAGAGAACAATCACTGCACATATATAGAAATAGGAAAAGGACTTCAGCTTGTAATTTCATTGGTATAGAGCAGCACTTCTCAAAATGTGGGCTGCAACCCCATATGTGACCATGTAACTGAATGCAGAGATTGTGAAAAATTTGATAATAGTAAAAAGTTTCTGAATGTACAACAATCAAAAATTAATTCAGAATCAAACACATAATGAATCAGAGGTGTTTTGGGCAACACTTGCCTGTGTTGCATCATGCAAATTCACTGCAGCCTTGGTTCTGAACATATAATATGCACACTTTGTACTGTGTATTCCGTCATGCCGTGCAATGCCAACCGACACTGCCAGAAACAGTTGAACTCAGATTTGAGACTATTTTATGTTATAAAATTGCAGTGTTTTTACTATACATACAAAGTTTTCTGCTCTTACAAAAATGTAATTGATTAAGGAAAATAAAGACTTAATATTTTCCTACCATTATTCCTCAGTATGTAAGTATCAAGTGGGTATATCTCTGGATTGTATTGTATTAAAATGTTTGGTTTTAAAAATTGCTGTTATTTCCTTCTTTTACAAAAACATGAGTGTTTAATTGCAATAAGTAAACACAAAAGCCCTTTAATAATACTCCTCTACTATCACCACTGTATGGGTATGTAAGTATGGACATTGATTTTTTTAAAGCACAAACATAATTTCATACATTAAAGCTAGTATTTATTTGAGAAATTATTAGCAATATTTGGAACATTTTAGAACAATATATTTTTCAGTTATGGATAAGCGGCTAAATTTAAACAGAAGAGGTAAAAATACTGATGACAATGTGGCAGAGTCTTTGCTACCAGATTGTACCTAAGTTGACAAGAAAAATACAATATGTTGAATCATTTATGCAATATGGATTTACTTCTAATAATGATGTTGGTGTGGGAAAACCCTCTTTGCTTAATTTGTAATGACATTTTGGCTGGGGAGAGCATGAAAACAGCCAAATAAAATGACATCTTAATATCAACCATGCAGCATACTGCAATAAAACAAAGGCATATTTTGAACAACTTTTAAAATCTTCAAATAAAGAAAAAAACATGTTTTGAGAAATTTGTTACTGTCAACAAAAAGTATCTACTTGCAGCTTATGAAACTTTTATTTAATCATAAAAACTAAAAAGCCCTACACAATAGGAGATGATCTTGTGTTACCTGCTACTATTAAAATGTCAGAAATAGTTCATGGGAAAAAAGTATGAGGTGAAATTCAAAAAAATTCCTTTATTAAAGGTTAGTTTCCAAAAGAATTTCTTAAGTTAGTAATGACCAATTCCAGCAGCTTATTACCAGGCTTAATGGCAGCCCAAAGTTTACAATTTAGTTGTTACTTTACGTAAGATATGTTTATGAAAGAAGTATATATGATGAATTAGTGTTTTGTCACCCTTTGGAATGGCACACAAGAGAGGAAGATATATATACATACATATATATTTGTGTGTGTGTGTATATATATATATATATATATATATATACACATGTGTAAATGTGTATATATCTTAAAGTCCAAGAATTTTTCACAAATGAAGGTTTACAGGGGAAAAATGCATTGCAGTCTGTACAGACGGTGCTGGAGCAATGATGAGCAAGAATGTTGGATTTGTAGCAGAAGTTAAAGCTGGTGGCAATGAACATATAACTTTTACTCACTGTATGATCCATCAGGAGGCACTTGTACCCCCCAAAAATATCATCAGAGGTAGATGTTGTGCTTTGCAATACTCTGAAGATCATTACCTTCATTAAAAGCCATGCCCTTAACAGTCATTTGTTTTCAAACCTTTGCAAAGACATGGACTCCAATTACAAAAGCTTCTTATTATGTGCAGAGGTAAAATGGCTCTCAAGAGGGTGACGTTTAAATAGATGATTGAAACTGAAGGATGAAGTTGTTGTGTTTTTGACTCAGCCGAGATCCAATTTTGTTAATTTTCTTTTCATAATGGCTCATGGTTTTCAAAAATGTTTTATTTGTCAGATGTTTTCAAAAAAACTCAATGATTTAAACATGTCATCTCAAGAAAAAAATTGTAACATTTACGTTAAAAGATAAAATGGGAAAGTTTTGCTCAAAATTAACATATGAAAGAATAAGGTGGAAAAATGGTTCTTTAGAAATGTTTACAGCTACAGATGATTTTATAATTGAAAATAACCTCCCCCCAAATTTAATTATAAGAGTCATAATTGATCATCTGAAGTGCCTGGGGACACAATTTCAGAAATATTTCCCATCACATTTTGATCCTAAAAAACTAAGTTGGGTTCATAAACCATACTCAATTGCAGTAAAAATAAATGCCAGTCATCTGCCATTAAACGTTCTAGAATAATTTGCTAAGTTTTCAAGTGATACAGGTTTAAAACTTGAGTTTCCCAAAAAAACATTAAATAAATTTTGGCTTGGAATTAAGACAGAATTTCCAATAATTTCTGAAATGGTACTAAACATATACCTGCCATTTTGTACTATGTATTTACGTGAAGCAATATTCTTAGCATTGACAAGTATGAAATTAAAATATCAATCAATTGTGAAAAACATCGAAGATGCTCTGTGTCTTGTAGTATCAAATATTCTGGCAAGATTTAATTCTCTATGTGAAAATAAACAAGCTCATCTATCTCATTAGTATGCTAATTTGCTTTTGTCTTTAATAAATGGTAAACTTATATGTATGCCAAAGAATTGTTTTAAAATAAATTTCTTTAAGATTTATTATTAGTAAATGTTTAATTTGAATACCTATTTTATATACCTGTATACTTGGGGTCCCATAAATATTTCTCAGGCAAAAAAGGGCAATGAGTAGAAAAAGTTTAAGAAGTCCTGGTATGGAAGTCTCTCAGGTAAAGAAACTCCAGATTGCCACCTTCTTAAGACAGTGATTTAGAGCACTGAATAGATAAATGACTGGCCAAGGTCACACAACTAATGTGTATCACAGGCAGGACTTAAGTCTTTCTTCTTGGTTTTAAAATCAGGTCTTCAACGATTATGCTATATTACTACTTTATGAGTTTTATGAAAGTGAGAACATGCCTTGTTTAATTTCTTTGTGTTATCCAATGAACAGCACAACACTCTGCACACAGTAATAGCTTAAAAAGGTTTGCTGAAATTAAAATTTGTTGAAGTAAACAGTTCCTAACTGAGTCACTTGCATACTTCAGAAATGAGTCAAGTATGTGCTGGGGCCAGCTCAGTCTGGCTTTCTTGAGCCAACTGTTAAATTTTTGGTGTGAACACTTACAACTTAGAAATCTGTAGATGCTACAAATCAAGGTTTACTTTGTTGTTTTATTGATTTTCTAGACTTAAGAAAGCTATGGAGAAAACGTTGATAATACGTATTATATTTAAAAGTGTGCATTTTTTGTTCTTGTTATTTTTGGAGAGCTAGTTGTTAACATTTACCAGCACATACCTGAAATGAATAAAAAGAAAGAAGTTACATAATGTAAGGGAAAGGGCACTGAATTTGAAACTAAGAGAACTGGTTTTAAATGGTGTCATTCACTAGATTCAGGGTAACTTTGGTTCCTCATTTTTAAAATGGGGAAAGTTTGACTTACCTCATAGCATTTGTGAGAAGAATGTATTTTTGAAAACTTAAGGTGCCCTGTAATATGAATTATTATAATTTTTTGGAATAGAAATATTTATATTTAATATCCTCTGTATCCTTCCAATGTTATCTTCCAAATTGATATCACAGTTTGTATACAGATAGCACTTTATAGTTTCTAATGCACTTTTGCACAATGATTACATGAAATGAATAGTATAGGTTTTATTATCCTCACATTACAGGTGAAAAAAACCAGAAAGTTTAATGATTTGTCCAAGGCCACACAACTGGTAATGGCTTACACTCCTATAGTAAGGGGCCGAGATGATAGTCACAGACATTTAGTTACAGAAGACACATTAGACATTATCTAGATGATCCTGCAATTTTACAAATGGCACCCAGAGAGTTTCAGTGATTTCTCCAAAGTTACACAGCTTTTAGTTTTTCAAGTAAGCACTTGAATGCACATCTCCTGACTTCAAATCCAAAATTCTTTTCATTACAGGGTGTTCCTAAAGTCTGGACACATAGGCAAAAATGCATATTTTCAAGAAATGAAATGATTGAAATTTTCAACAATATTTTATTTAATTGTAATATTAACAAATAACATCTTCAACTTCAAATAACATCACATGATTTCATATTCTTATTCCAAGAGTGAATGTGCTAAAATTGATGGCAATGTGGAGTTATTGAGTTATTACATCAAGTTCATGTGAATCTTGCAAAGTGCATCAACATTTGCATCAGACCCCTGTTACTCAGATAAGAAAACTTAGTCCCCTGGAAGGGGAAATGACTTGAGGTCACAGGACATAGGAAACATAGCTGGGGTTCAAACAGTATCTCTGACTCCAAATTCAGCACTTTATCAGCTACATCCAAGACAAAAATAAGCAGCCAGTAAATTCTTTTATTCTAAAATTCTCTGTAATCTTCTTTTTGGTATTTTTCTCCCTTTGGTATTTCTTGGTTGCCTAGAGTCCCAACTAGAATATTTTGAACAAACATATTTCTCATAATTTTACTCCAAAATGTTTGGTTATCCAAATTTTGGACCATAGAAATTTCACAAGTGGTTACTTTGTAGACATTAAAGGATTTCCTTTCCCTCCCTATTTTAAAAAGAATTGACAAATTCACATTCAGTAAAAAATAAAATGGAATGAAATAGATTCACAGTTGTAGATTTTTTTCCCCACAAGCCTATTTCGACAGCTAGATGGAGATGACCTTTCAAGCAGATCAGATAATATGAAATTCTAAAAATATCATTCAATGACCATTTCAATGATAATCTAGAGGTCAGAACTAAACCATTAAAAATATAACCGATGTCTATTGGGTAGTAAATAGATTTGGGAAATCGACTAATCTTGTTATAGGATTTGTAATAGTTATATTTAGTTTTCAAATATGATCAGTGATATTCTCTACCTCCCTTGCTCAGTGACAAATAGTAAGTCTTTGACCTTAAGAGGATGAAAGAGATTCAGATTTTGGATAAGGTAAGGAAGAGGCAATACAGACCAGCTATATAGCTCCTTACTTAAAGAGAGCTTAAGTATTCACTTCCTCATGAGCCAAGCACATTCAAGTGCTTTCTTGAAAAACTAAAAGAGCAGAGGAGTTAGTTTCCCCTTGAGGAAGACCACAGTTTACATGAGAGGGTGAGTGTGGTTCATCTGGCTACTCCCTCTCTAGGATTATAAGTGGTCCATCTTTTTGCTGTGCTCAGAGTGTTAAATGTAATGTTCTACCCAAGGCACTTTTCTAAAATAAATTATTTCTCAGGAAAGAAGAGGAAAATTAAAAAAAAAAGATTAACTGAAAATCACCTCCACACCTGTGTGATACAAAGCCGTTTAACTGCTAGGATGGAACACCAGGAAGTGACATAGAAAGATGAAATAACAAACTGGAGAGCAAGCCTCTTCAATTGCTTGTGCCAGAAAGGACTTCAAATAACTAAATACAAAGAGAATCCTTGAGAAGGTAAATACAAATAAGAAAAAAGCACATCTCTTTCATGTCAGAAAATACACATCCAGAAATCACCAGAGAAAAACAATCAACCCTTCTGGCAATGATAACAATAGCAGGCTGACCTTAAATGTTCAGGAGCAACAGAGAATGTGGAAGGTTTATTCCTACAAGCATGGAAAGAGCTTTTAGGATTCTTCGCTCTTCATTTGTCTGACTCTTTGATGTTTTTCTGATGTGTCTCCTGTGAACACTTTTTAAGGAATTTTTATTCTGAGTACTAACTTCCTTTTTTTTTATTTCAGGGTGCAATGACTATAATAAAACATTCTGTTCATCCTTCAGTTTGCTGTCTTTTATGTAGCCCTAGAATATGCATACTCTGGAAGGATTTGTTTTGTCTCTCCCCTTTCCCCCCTCCATTAAAAATAACCTCTAACGGTTTACTGAAATAACTCTGGAGATAGGGGACAATATTATGATTGTAATTCTTTACTAATTGCTTGGTCAGACTATAAATTTTATCCGCAGTCCACATTGGGCATAGAAATAGATAAGGTGCTGTAGGAGATAAAGAAAATCCTTCAAAGATGTGAAAGGTATGGCTAGGCAGTGGAGAGGTACAAAAAGGCCATTTCTTTCTGTGCCCAAGTGCCTAACAGAGTGCTTAATACATAGTAACTGTCTACTTGACATGTTTGATTGATTCCAAACAAAAGGTACAACATGAAAAATACCCAGAAGTAGAAACGAATAAGCCATAATCTGACAAATATGATTGAAGAGAATAATTTATGTATTATAGTAATAGAAGATGCAATCAGAAATGTAGGGTGTGGTCAGACTGTAGCAGACATTGAATCCTAGGCTGAGGCATTTGAATATTTACCTACATGCAAGGCAGAAGAATGGGAGATTTTCCAGCAGCTAAATAATACATATGAAAATGAGTTTCAGTTGGAAGGAATAGATATTGAAGTCAAAAGATCAGATAGAAGTCTATCACAATAATCCAGATATGCATTAATAGAGGTCTAAATTGGAGTGATGGCAGTGGGAAAAGTAATGGAGGGTTACTCTTTCCAGTGAGAGACTCTGAGAAAGAGAAACCAGTTCAACTTGAATACTGATTGGCTAAACTGTGTGAGAGATTATTACCAAAGCAACAGAGAAGTTAGGAGCCTGAAAAGCTTGTTGAATGATAGGTGTCTGGAAGGAATAGGATAATAGTTCTAGATCTGGAAAAAGCCATCAAAGTCATTTGGTCTAGCCTCTCTCATTTTATAGTAGTGAAGAATTATGCTCAGGGAGGTTAAATAAATTGTCCAAGGTCCCACAGATGGCATAGGTTGTACAAATCATTTGGAGAAATGATTTGGCAAAAAAAAATAAAACTCTGTAGCCTTACAAGTAAATGTTCTACATAATTCCTTGCTTGACAAACATTAATAATTGGTATCATTGAAGGATTTAAAATGTTTTGCATATATGTTTTGATTAATCAACTTTCTTAGAATCTTAGAATTGAAAGATACCTTAGATTTTATTTACTTAAACAATTCCCCTAGTATGAACCCTCTTTACAATGTCCTTGGGTACACAGGTGTGAGATGAAATACATGCCCACTGAGTTCCTTTCCAACTTCTCTCAAAGATTATGAGAACTTACAATTCCTAAGGCAAACAATTTTACTCTTCACACTGCTTGAATCTCTGGTACTGGTAGAGATTAGTCAGGGTGCTTCCCACTCCACACCAATTTTAAATGGATTTAGGGACAGTGAGATTATAGAAGAAGATATGATCTTGGTGTCTGGAAAATCTGGGTTTGATTCCTGCTTCTGATATATACTTACTCTTGGCAAATCACTTAACTTGTTAATGCCTCCAAGAAACTCTCTGAGGTTATAATTTTCAAAGGAGTTGTTGGTAGAGATACCTTGGTAGAGAGTATTTCCTTACTGAGTGTTCTGATCTTTAGTCCTATGAAATCATAGGCCTGGAAAACAATCCTCCCATTCCCTGCCCCCCCCCCAAAAAGGTCTAGTGCAATACAATGGTACTTATTATCATGCTGTTGAGGCAGAAGAATTTCCAATACATTCTTCCTCTAGGAGAAAAAAAGAAAAGAAAACTATGTTAGAGAGTACAGATATCCGAAAGGTATGGTTGAAAAGATACTTGATCTGGAATCAGAGGATTTGAGTTTGAATCATGACTTTGTTACTTAATACATTCATGACATTGCACAAGTCATTTATCATCTTGGGGACTAAATTTCTTTATAAAATTAGAGGATGGGGCCTAGAAATCCTTTCTAGCCCTGAATCTCTAATCTAAGATCTCTACTTTGAAGGCATATGACAGTTGTTTTGAGAATAAGACGAGATAATATTTGTAAAGCACTTTGAAAAACCTTAAAATGATATCTAAATTCCAGCTATTTATTATTATTACCATTATTGTTTCATAATTTGCTTATGTTGATACAGTGGGAAAATGGTAGAAGTAAAATCGATCGGACCTTAATTTGTCCTTCACTGCCTGGGGGAATGAGGTGTCATTAGTATTGATGTTATTATAGGAAAAAATGCTAGAAGGATTTTTCACTATTATTCTTCAAGTTTGGCAGACATTTATGCTAGATGCAGTTAAAAATGTTTGCCTACTCTGTGCACTATCTCTCCTAGTTGGTTCAAGTCTAGCTCAGCACACTTTAAGTGAGCCTATGCACCAAGTAATTATTGCCTTCCACTATGCAGAAGTACTACAAGGAATACACCAAAAGGAAAAAAAAAAGCTACAGGGTAAAAACAAATTAATATCTATGCAGTCATTCACTATACCTCTGTTTCATTCTAGTTTACACTCCTTCCCTGGAGTTGCTATGATAATCTGTGCTTATTGGTGCTTCTAAGGGAAGTACCTTGATGATTGATGTAGGCTAGTTAGACTAAGTTTGTTCCCTATTGGAGGAGGTAGGAAAGGTGGCTTGTAGATAGAAACAATCAGGATGACTGATGCTGACTATCTATAATCATAGGTCTTGTATCCCAAAGAATTCTATTAACCATTTTGTTCAAATTCATCTGCATAAGTTATTTTGATGCATTAGTCGGAAGTCAGTTTCCTTGGTCTACCTTGTTATAAAACCACATAACCCCTAAGGTATGTGGTTTAAACTTAAGTTAACTACTATTGTCTCAAAGAAGCCTACCTCCTAAGAGCAGCAAAACATAATTTCATTTCCCCAAGCCAGAGGGACTCAGTGAGTGGCAGTAAGTTGAACCAAAGAACAGCAGATTTCCTATATGCTTTCTGAATGAGTGAATATGTCCTTACAGTTTGGATATTATTCAATAACCCCAATAGCTTTATTAAGGTGATATCCTTGCTCTGTTTATTCCTGAATCTAATACATATTCCTTGCTCCACTGAAAGTACCTTTCCAAAACTTGGTTAAATCTCTCTATGGCATTTTGTTCCATGATTTTGGACTGATACAAATATCCATAATTTTTCATCTTGTTTCTTTTATAACATAAGAAGCAACCTTAAAGCTTCTTTCTTCTCTAACGTTCAATATTGCTGTTCCTTAATCTATATTAATGGAGAGCTAACAAATCTATTAGGTAGCTAACACAGTACTATGCTAAATGGTATTAGTCATGGTGGGGGGTAGATAATAATGACATATATATATATATATGCTCACAACTGAATTTTTCTGGTGTACTGTCATTTCTCCACTATTCATTTATTCATTCACTTCCCTAGTAATTCATTCATTTATTGCCAATAATTAAATCTCCTTCTGGTAGTACACATTACTTGATTAATTTAACTTTATCATGAAAGAAAAGGAGCTTCTGTATGTGTATGTGTGTATATATAAATGATATTAATGTGTTTTTCTAAGTCTATATACAGTCAAGTGGTCCCATTTTCTAGTGAGTTTTAGACCCCTCTTCCAATGTCCTCAAAGACATACTACTTCTTTCCTAACTCCTCACTTCTTCAAACGTGCAGTAAACAACAGATTTGATATTATCAGTCTCTCCCTTTCTTCTCCACTACTTCTTCTGGAGCCAAGCACGTGATTACTTTATGGCGTACTTGAAAAAATCCTGTTTTAAGTGTCAGAAGACTTGGATTCAAAACCTAGCTCTTCTACTTGCCACTCAAGTGGCCTGACAAGTCAAAATTTTTCTGGGCTTGATTCACTCTTTGCAAAGTGAGGGGGTTGCCTTTGATCTCAAGATTCAATTACTGGCTATGGAATATAAAAAGGTCAAGGCAAAAGGAAAGGATATATGTATATCATTTCATAAATATGTATTTGTAAGTATATACATGTATGCATATGGGTTTATATTTGTTGTTCAGTTTCTTATCAGTCATGTCCAACACTTCATGATCCCATTTGGAGTTCTTTCGGCAAAGATACTAGAATGTTTTGCCATTTCTTCTCCATCTCATTTCAAAAATGAGGAAACTGAGGCAAACAAGGTTAAGTGACTTGCCCAGGGTTACACAGAGGTCAGATCTGAAGTCAGGAAGATGAGTCTTCTGATGCCAAACCCAGCTCTCTATCCACTATACCACCCATCTCTGTGTGTCTGTACAGGTATATATGTATGTCTGTACGTAGTATATCTGTATATACGTATATATATATATATATATATATATATATATATATATATATATATATATATATATATGTATATATATATATATATACATACATATTTGTACGTGTATGTATGTGTATAATGAAATATAACTAACAACATTTTATGTTTTATCCCAAACCCTGGAAACAAAGTGGTGGCCCATTTATTGGGTAGTGACTATTACAGAGAACTGTAATAGAATATTATAATGTAATAAGAAATGAAAAGTATGAAGAATTTAGAGAAACTAAGGGATATCTGTGTAAACTCAGAGAAAGCAAAACAGGCAGGAATAGGAACATGGATACCCAATGGCTATACTAACGTAAATGAAAAGAAGATTGAAAGGAATCTGAATTTTCAATAATTAATCCTATCCTCTGAGAATAAATAATGAAATTGAGCTTGATCCTTTGCCAGAATGCTTCATTCGGTAATTGTCAGATGACATCATTGTATCAGTTGTTCTTACTTAACTACTTTTATTATTATATTAGAGAGGAGGAGGAGGGAGAGGCTTTAATTTCATGACCAAGGTCTGTTGCTGGGAAGGTATAATGACATTCAGGACTGTACAAAGGAAAACACACTGGAGTTTAAGCCAGAGGACATGAGTTCAAATCCCATTTCTGTGACCTTAGGCATTTAAGGCATTTAACTTCTTTTTTTTTGTTTTTTTTTTTTTGAGGCGGGAAGGCAGGGCAGTTGGGGTTAAGTGACTTGCCCAAGGTCACACAGCTAGTGTGTCAAATGTCTGAGGCCAGATTGTCATTTAACTTCTTATCTATAAATAAGGGCCATCCATAAAATGATTAGGTTAGTTTAGATGTCTTCTAAATTCCTTTACAATTCCAAGTCTCTGCTCTTACGATCTTATAACTAAGACAAAAACAAAAGGCATCAATCTTTTTTTTTATTTTAATAAGGAACTTTGATTAGACAAGATCTAAAATGGCTTATGACTCTGTGAGTTTTTGAATATCTGCCCTATTTTCCCATGAGAGTTACTGAGTTGTCTCCTTTTCATGTACTGTAACATTTTAACCACAGAGAAAACTAGGATATAATCTTTCAAGATGCAATGACAGATTTTTTTTAAATTTTTTTTTTGCAAGTAGAAAGTTTCTCCTTGCTATTCTTATGCAAATTTCTATAGCATAAAGCACATAGCATACTTTTGGTAATGAAAATTCTGCCCTATCCTAAAGGTTATAGCTATTTATTATACACTGAAAAATAATTTTCTAACTTGTCTTTAGAAATCACAACTTAAGGAGTACTATTACTCTGAAAATAGTCTCTAATTGAAACCTTCAATTTGAAAACACAGTTCATCTCTGAACAGAAAGCCAACTGGTGACCAAGGGGTAGAAATCATTATCTTTCATTACTCACTTTCTGTTGCAACCTGGTGTTCTGAAGTTGGTATGTTCTCCAGAATAAAAAAAAAGTACTTTCGGATTTTGAAGTCAAGAAGCAATCTGCTTGGCCTTCATAAAAGTATCTTTTCCTCTCTAGGGACAGGGATCCCACAAATGTGAAGTGGCATAATCCCTATTTCTCTGTAGCCTCTAGATACTCATTGATTGGTTCTTGCTTCCATGTAAAGACAGTTTATCCTTTTTCTTAGATCAACTGTAACCGACAAATCACTGAGCCCTCATACTATAATTAAAATAAAAATAATTTTATTAGTAATATATACACATATACATATATATGTATACATACATGCATGTACATATATACATGTATGCACATACATATTTGTATATATACACATACATGCATATATACATACACACATATATTGATATATGTGTGTATGTGTGTATATGTGTGTGTGTATATGTGTGTGATCAATGTTTACATGACCAACAAAGATTTCCAATGTCCATAGCCCAAATAAGCAACTTTAGCTCCCTGAACACAATGTTGTTAACCACCCCCCACCCCTTCCCTCCTTTCCATTAAGTGGGTGAAGGGGAAACTAGATGGTTCATGGCTCCTCAGAAACCTACAAGTTCCTCAAAGAGAGCTTGACTTGGGATACAAAAGATTGCTGGAATTCTTGACTGACAATCATACTCCACAGAGTGGTGAGTGGGTATGTTGGAAAGCTCTTCCTTAGTCATTGTTTATCCCTCATGGCACTACAAGTATACTGGCTTAGGGAAGAGGATAGGAGCAATCTCAATGTCAAAAGTTAGGATAGGGCCAGCCAGAGTCTTCTACCATTAGTTGGCTATCAGCTCTTTCACTGTCATGACCCCTTCCTCCTTGACCTTTTCTACTTTCTAACCTACTTTGGTGCAAAGTTTTCTAGTATCTTTTCTTAGCACCTCCAAACCAGCCCTATCAATCAGAATTCATGAAAAGGACTGCATCACCATGGAGCACAGTTTGTTAAGGTTGGTGATTATCCTTTGTTCCATTGAGTCTCCCAGGCCTTATTTACCCAAGAAAGGAAACAAGAGCATCACAGTACTATAAGAGTATAAATGTTGGCAAAGTATGGGAACCCTTGTTATATAAGCAAAATTTCTTCTTTGTCTTGATGATTCTATGTTATGTAACAGCAAGGTGTTACCCCACTTTACCCTCACAAGAATGGATTTTTCATCTTCAAAAACCACATCAATTATTTGGGAAAGACCAGGGATTTATTAAATAGATAATCAATCAACAAATAAATAACTATTAAGCACCTATTATGTGCCAGGCACTGTGCTAAGAGCTTGGGATACAAAAAGGGGCAAAAGAAAATCCTTGTTTTCAAGGAACTTGCAATCTAATATGTCATATAACATAAAAACAAATATATACACAGCAAGCTATATACAGGCTATATAGGAAATAATAGAAAGAAGGCAATAGAACTACAAGGTGTTTGGGAAGGCTTCCAGTAAAAGATGCAATTATAGTTTGGATTTAAAGATGTCAGAGATATCAGAAGGTGGTAGAGCTGAGGAGAGAGAACTTTTGATACATGGGAGACAGCCAGAGAAAATGCCGGGGGCCAAAGAATGGAGTGATTTGTTTGTGGAACAGCCAGGAGGCCAATGTAACTGGATCAAAGAGTATGTGTTGGAGAGCCAAATATAAGACTGGAAGAGCAAGAGGCAGATAGGTTATGAAGGACTTTGAATTCCAAACATCATTTTATATTTTCTTCTGGATGTAGAGAGGCAGGAAAGGAAGAAAGAGAAAGGAAGAAAGAGAGAAAGAAAGAAAGAAAGAAAGAAAGAAAGGAATTAAGGAAGGAAGGAAGGAAGGAAGAAGGAAGGAGAGAAGGAAGAAAGGAAGGAAAGAAGGAGAGAGAGAGTACGGGAGGGAGGGAAGGAAGGAAGGAGGGAAGGAAGGAAAGAGGAAGAAAGAAGGGAGGAAGGGAGAGAGTTTATGACTCAATAATTAGTAATCCGAAAAAGTGAACTACATGTTTATGTACTTCATTATTATTATTTAAACCTTGTATCTCTAAAAATATCTATTACAAGAAAACAGTATATTGACTAAGACACAACAATGGTATGCCGAAATGTCACGTAGGTGTAAATAGCATTTCATTGTGTATTCAGTAACTGATGAACCAGCTGTCTAATATGGAGTAAAGAAACTTGATTTCAAATCCTGCCTCATAGTTGTGTGACTCTGAGCAAGTCATTTAATCTCTTTGTACCTCAGTTTCCTCATCTGTAATATGGTGATGAGTAATACCTACCTCCTAGCACTTAGTGAGCATCAATTGAAATGACATATAAAAGGCTTTGCAAACTTTGAAGTGCTATATAAATACCAACTACTATTATTATCATTATTATGACAAAACCTTTGATTCAGTTCTGCACTCATGGTTGTATGCTGTAGATATATAAAATGGATGTAATTATATTGAGAAACTATAGTATTTGAAGATTATCTGATATCCACATGGAAAATTATTCTACAATTACACTAAATATAACATGCAAACAAGATACCAAGAAAAAATGTATGTAAGATGGCATTTTCCTAGGAGGAAATTTGTATCGAATGGTTCCTACCCTTAAACCCATTTTCATCTTTTTAAACTATAACTGAATGCATTATAGCCAAACTCAACAGAGAGTGATACCAAAAGATTATTTTTAATTACTTGGTGTACATGGATGACATAAAGTCATTCTGCTGAACTCGCATTAAATAGAGTTTCAATCTTGCATAATCTTTCTCCAACAAAAACAAAATGTCATTTGGGCAAGATGTCTGTATAATTCTTTTCTTAATGTGCATCTAGGATGAATAGGGACTACAGACTTAGAGACTGAATGGGAGGTAAAATTGAACCAATGTATAAAGATGATACAATTATGTTGGTCTTCTCCAGGTAAAATCAAGAATAAAGTCCGCAAAGTGAGAGCCTTGTGTGCATATCTCAAGAGACTTACTATGATGCTAAAACAAGTTCTCAGGAGGAGAAACATTTAAATCCATTGGCACTTGTGCAATAACAGATTTAATACAGACTTTAAGGCCTGAAAAACTGGTACAACTTTGGAAAGAATTCTAACAAAAATCCAGAAAATGTAAGCAAAAGACAAGGCCCATTATGCAAAGGAAGCTAAGGAAAAAAAGTAACAGTTGTTTATCAAATAGGAGAAAGAGTATTGATAGCTTTCCTCAGAGGATATGATGAATAAGTTAAAATTAGAGAAATACTTATCAAAGAAACAAATGATTTCACACAGCTATAGCAAGAATGCCAACAAGCATTCCATCTGATATTGGGTTTGTTTCACCTAACTGAATGTGATATGCTTTGGATTGAACCTACAAAACAGCTAATATCCAAGGAGAATCAAAAGACCCTCCATGAGTTATATTCCTATGAATTCAACCTATGATATGTTGACCAAGAAGTATAGAACAAATGTCCAGATCATGCAAAGTTGCTAATAAAAGTGGAGTTTTATAATAGCAATTTGGAACCACACCAATTCCACCAGAAATTGTATGTGTCATACTGAAGGAGTCTGGACATTTTGCTGAAAGTAGCTTATGCAAAGAAATGAAAGAAACTATCAAACGTATCATTGCAGACTGCAAAAATGTAGAACCTATAAAATATCTAGTGAGACATGACCTGGCTGCTAGACTTAGACATCAGAAGTTGAGTCTTAAAGGAACAAAAAAACTAAGACAACAAACTCTAGGATTTAATGAATAAACTGTACTGGAACAAGGTCATTTATCACAGACCAAATTGTGACTGCCTACTATCACCAAAATGTACCAATGAATTGTAAAAATGTAACCACATCGTTTTTGAGTATTATTGCCACACTCATAACTTCCAAAGTATGCAGAACAAAATAAAACAAAACTTTCAAACTATGAAGACCTAGCAAAAGATAATAAAAATCATTGAAAGCTTTCTTTCTATTGTATTGGATTATGTTGAATTGAATTCAATACAAAGTATCCCAGAAGTCTGAGTGCAGTTTAAAACTTTAATTCCTTAAAACTAAGTCTGTTGGGACATCCTATATAGCTCCCCATGAGAAAATATGGCACAGTGAAATAAACACAGCATTTTAAAGCCAGACAACCCTTCTTAGAATTTTAACTCCATGACTTAGCACCCACATGGCTGTAGGGAAGTTACTTTCCATCTATGGGGCTTTTTTGAAAAAAAATTTAAAATGAAGTATTTGTACTCAATGGCTTCTAAGATCCCTTTAAGCTTCAAATCTATGCTCCTATGAGTTGTGAGATGAAATAGGTAGTGTATATGTATATATATATGTATATATATAGAATATATATATGAAATATAACTGAATATATATTGAGAATATATGAAATATATATATGAATATTATATATATATGTTATATGAATATATACAAAATAGGTAATATATGTATAAATATTTATAATCTGTGCAAATGTTATATTTACATTGGACACCAATGTGGTACAGTAGATAGAGTTTCAGGCCTTGGGGCATTTTCCTGAGTTCAAATCTGGCTTCAGATATTTACTAGCTATGTGACCCTAAGCAAATCTGTTTGCCTCAGTTTCCTCATCTGCAAAATGAGCTGGAGAAGGAAATGGTAAACCACTTTAGTATCTTTGTGAAGGGAACCCCAAATGTGAGTCAGAAGGAATTAGATACTGAAAGAGGACTGAAATTCTATTTACATAGTCACTGATTCTGTTTGTAGAATGGAGTTTGCCAATGTTGCCATTGCTTCATAGGATAGAAGAAAAAATACCAGTCAAACTGGTTTGTCTAAATGAAGTTGGAAAATGCTGACAGTTTGATTTAGAAAGGCATTTTGTACTTCCTAAAGTCATCAGATCACTAACTACTCCTATACCATTGCATATCCACATTTTTTTGGTGATTGCACTGTCAGATGTAATATTACACTTACACTATGAAATCAAACAAATTCATATATTGTCCTATCTGCCCCAAATATATTTTGCTACTTTTCTGAGGGACTACTTAGAATTGCCGAATGCAAAATGTATAAGGAATATATCTAGTGCACTCCCTTCATTTCCCAGATGAGAACATTGAGTTACAAAGAGGATTAAGTTGCTTGTCCAAGATCAGATAGCCAATGAATGCTTGAGTTAGAAGGAAGGAAGGATATAAGCATTTGTATATAAGGATATAAGCACTTACTATATGCTAGGCCCTGTTCTAAGTACATTAAAGGTATTACTTTATTTGAAATGACTTCAGTTTCTATTCAAATATTTAGGATAGAATTTCACAGAAATGGTATACCTTAGAAATAAAATCTTGGAGATTGTATTAAAAAATAGGCATGCCCCAAAATTAATTTCTTTACTCTCTAAATCCTACATGTTCTTCCAGGTTCAGTTCAAATACTATCTATGAGGCCTTTCTGGATGATGCAACCCAAAGTGACATCTTGATGCCCCAGTGAAAGTCAAAGAACATTTGTTTTTATTTGACATATTTCCTGACATACTGTTAGGGATAACTGATGAATAGCCTATGGGCTCTTTCAGAACCTATGCAATGTCCAGAGAGGAAGAGAAAGGCTCCTAGTCCATTAAGTTACTTACCCCCATGTCCCAGTGAAAGATCTGCAGGAGAACATGTACAAGATTTGCAAATAATGTGGGGACATGGATGTGTCCCAATATTTGTTGATGAATTCCCACACAGATCAGATTGCAGATCCACTGAAGTATCAAAGAACACAATTGTCCTTTATTACCTTTTTGTGTGTTTATGTTTAGGGTTTCTGTACCACTGTGTGCTATGTGCTGAGAGAAATGAATCCAGGTAGCACTGGGAATAGAGTACTGGCCTTGGAATTAGGAAAATCAGAATTCAATCCTACCTTAGATACTTTGAACAACGTTGGGCAAGTCACTTAACCTCTGTCAGAATCAGTTTCCTCATTTGTAAAATGGGAATGATAGCAGCTATTTCATAGACTTGTTGTGAGGATCAAATGAGATAATATATGTAAAGCATTTAGCAAACATTAAAGGCTATATAAATGCTACCTAGCCTATTTCCTACATCCCCTACTGCACCTGAGATATAGGTAACTCAACTTGTGTTGACAAAAGAAAAAGTTGGTCGATTAATATAGTAGTATTAATTTTGCCTCTTCATTTGATAATAAGACTTTATGTTTAGAGGCAGTATCTAGTTGGATTGAGAACTGACCTCAGTATTAGAAAAGTCTGCTTTCTTACCTCTTTTATGACTCTGTGCAAATTAATTAAGCTTTCACTGCTTTAGGTAAGAGACAGGTAGGTGGTACAGTGGATAGAGTGCTGGACCTAGAGTTAGGACTTCCTAAGTTCAAATGTGGCCTCAGATCTGATTAATAAACTCATAAGCTGTGTGACCCTAGACAAGTCACTTAATCCTGGTTGCCTTGGTTTACTCATCTGTAAAATGAACTGGAGAAGGAAATGGTAAACCATTCCAGTATTTTTTCCAAAAAAAACCCTAAGTGGATCATGAACCCCATTTGGCCAAAAATGCCTGAACACACAGAGACACACATGCACACAGACACAGACACAGACACACACACACACGCACACACGCACACATGCACACACATACATACATACTCCAAACAACTCTTCCAAACTCTAAGTTGCAGAGTAGCTGCTTATTGAGATTGGTAGAGGGAGTTTATTTACCGAGAGTTCCCTATACAAATAAAATCACAAGTTAAATCAACGACCCACCTCCCTACCCCACCATAGCCCCAAAGAAGACTTTTGTTGGATAAGTTTTTCTTTTCATAGTTCCCTCTAGTACCATTTAAAAAAATAGTCCAGTGTGTATGGATGCTTTGAAGGAATTACACTTCATTGTAGTGTAATTTTTCTATAATGAAATGCTTGGTCGTTTATATTTGCCCTAATAATACTCTATGATAAATCTCTCTCTCATCTGTGGTATAATTGGACCTCACCTGGAAATACGGTTCTAACTCTTATATCATTTCCTGCATCATTCTGCACCTTTTTAAGTTTGCTCAATGATTCAAGTCATTTAGCTTCTGAAATATGTTTTGTTTAACTGGAGAGATGTAAACAGCTCATTGAATTTGACCTTCAAGTGTTCTTTCTTTGCTGGTTCTACTGGTGAATATATGGAACAGACTGTTACCGTTGGTTATAGCTACATGGTATTCCTTCCCCAACAAATCCCTCCTCATTTTTGATGCCTGTCATGCTTCGTCAATGCTGACAAGCAATTATGACTCTTTGTTTCTTTTACACTGTATATTGGCAAAACAATCATCACAAGGAATTGTAGAGGTAGAAATCATTATCTTTGCACTGTAGTGGTAACAGAGTTTTTAGGCTTACTGAGAATATCTATTAGATTCTGTCCTCTTATCTAGAAATGATTTCTTCTTTGCTTTGTATTGCTCCAGGAGTTGAATATTTCACTAACTTTTGCCACATTAAAGATAGAAAACTTTATTCTTTCAGTGGTTGATTCTTTTTTCCCAATGGCCTGTGTACTTTGCAAAACAAACTTTTTTCACCAAAAAAATTCTTCTTTTATTTCAATTCCAATATATTTACTGTAACCTGAGTACTTTTTTTAGCCTCTGAACGACATTATTTTTTTGTTTCCTTTCTCTGCAGCAGAGTTGTGACTTCAATCTAATGATACACATTTATCCTGAAGTACTCATATACTATGTATACATAGAGAGAAAACCATTGACTATAAATATCTCTACAAATGGCAAAATGGTAGGGAACTCGTGTACGTGTGTGTGTGTGTGTGTGTGTGTGTGTGTAGTATATAGAGTGTGAGAGACTTTTTATGTAGACTTTTTGTGTGTGTGTGTGTGTGTGTGTGTGTGTGTGTAGTATATAGAGTGTGAGAGACTTTTTATGTAGACTTTTTGCATGAGTGTGTGTGTGTGTGTGTATACATACATACATATCCATTTATCTATTTTACTCACCTGCATGTACTTCCTATTACCCTGAGGATCAAATATAAAGCCCGGCTTGGTTTTAGAAACTCTTTATAACTTTGCTGCCTCATATCTTTCCAGTCTTCTTGTACCATACTGATTGTTGTTCACCCTGTCTATTTACTATTTCCCTATTGCCTACAAACATTCCCATGCCCCCAAACCTCAAAAAATTTTCACTTGATACTCATCCCCGCTATTGTACTACATTCCTTGAGATGCTCTTCTATAAGAATTGTCTTCAGTTCCCCACCTCTCACTCTCTTCTTACTCTCAATAGTTTGACATCTAAACTTATCATTCAACTGAATCTGCTCCTTCCAAAGTTATTAGTGATCTCTTGATGACCAAATCTAATGGCCTGTTCTTTTTTGTTTATTTGTTTTTTGGCAGGGCAGTTAGAGTTAAATGACTTGCCCAAGGTCACACAGCTAGTAAGTGTGTCCAGTGTCTGAGGCTGCATTTGAACTCAGGTCCTCCTGACTTCAGGGTTGGTGCTCTACTCACTGCACCACCTAGCTGCCCCTAATGGTCTCTTCTTAGTCCTTATCTTTACCTCTCTCCATTCTTTCGCAGTGTTGATAACTCTATTCTTAATACCTTTTTGTCTCTAGTTTTTTGGGTACACTTCTCTCCTGGTTCTCCTTCTGCCTATCCAGCTGTTCCTACTCAGTATTATTTGCTGATTTCTTTAGGCTGCTCATGCCCAATAACTGTGATTGTCCTTCCCACGGGGCTCTGCCCTAGGCCATTTTCTCTTCTCCTTCTATACTGTTTCACTTGGTGATCTCATCAGCTCCCATGGATTCAATCAGCCCCTTTAAGAGGCTGATGATTCTTACATCTACATATCCAGCCCTAATCTCTCTGCTGATCTTCAGTCCCACATCATCAGCTGCCAAATTGAACTACATTTCCTGTAGTCATTTTAAACTCAACACATCCAAAACTAAAGTCATTATCTCCCTTCTTCCAGGTTCCTCCTTCTAAATGTCCCTATTTTTCCCCTATCATTTCTCAGTCTCCTAGTCTCACAATCTAGCTGTCATCCCTATTCTGGCTCTTGTACTCACAATACCCGTGTATCCACAGAGATAGAGAGATACATGGATAGCTAGAGATAGAGATATGGGGAAAGATAAAAATAGAGATATATAGATATGGATTTAAATAGACATATATAGTTCAGCCAACTCTAAATTTCCATTCTTGTAATATTGTGTATATTTTTACTAATTCTATTTTATTTCACATTTCATCAGCTCATAACTCTTTTCATGATTCTTTGTATTTATTATTTCTCATAGAAGGATAATAGTCCATTACACTTATA
Source organism: Trichosurus vulpecula (assembly GCF_011100635.1). Lineage (NCBI taxonomy): Eukaryota > Metazoa > Chordata > Mammalia > Diprotodontia > Phalangeridae > Trichosurus > Trichosurus vulpecula. The sequence continues at coordinate 118,917,935 of NC_050579.1, read as the reverse complement.
TACCACGGTTTGTTTAGTCATTTCCCACTCGATAAGCATTGATTTCATTTGTTCTTTGCTACTACAGAAGCGTTGCTACATATAGCAATACTTCATATATATATATAAAATATTTACTATAATATTTACATAATTATAACTATATGATATGTGTGTTATATATAATGTTACATAATTTAATAACAAATATAACTAAATATAATAATAAAATATATTTATCAGTACCTCTTATGTTATATATGTATGTATACACAAACATGCCTATATAATACATACATATATGTGTGAATGTCTCCCTCCCTCCTCTCTTTATAGATATGTATAGATCTATGTATATATGGTATAGGTATATAATAATAGATAAAAGTTTTATTGCTGCTTTAAAATTGGTAAAAGTAGTATAAACTTATTGAGGAATCTAACAGTGGCCCAAATGTAAGTAATACAACTCAATCCATCTTCCATATTGTTATTTAACTGATATTTAAATTGTTTTATTTTGAATATCCCCCTATTAAAAATGTTCAATGGCTCACTATTTCCTCTAAGATAAAATACATCTTCCTACCATTTAAAACCCCATACAGTATGACCCCACCCATCTTTCTAGACTTGTTTCATATCGTTTCTTTTCTCATAGTCTCTGATCTTTTTAGAACTGCATCCTAGTTGTTCCTTACACTTGATGTTCTTTCCATTTGACATGCTCTGTGTGCCTTTGCACAGGCTCTCCTCTACATCAAGAATGTACTCTTTCCTCAGCCCACTTCTTCCAAATCACAGTTCAGATAATTTTACATCTTGCCTTACTTTTTATGTACTTTGTGTTTTCTTACTTATATACATACTGTAATAGCTATCCCCAGTAGAATTTAAACTTCTTGAGGGAAAGGACTCTTATTTTTATCTTTATATCTCCTAGTATTAGTACTTAGTACTTTTATGCTGTAGGTGTTTAATGAATATTCATTGAATGTAATGGAATTAAATTGAATTATTTATATGCAGGATCCTGTTCATTTCTATCTTGCCTGGGATATTTGCTTGTTCCAAGATCTTTTAGAACTAGCTGCCTGGGGAAACTGCATTAATGCCATGATACTATATGAAGTGTTCTTTTCTGTCGGAACCCATTCCCATACTATTCCATAGCAGCAGTATTAAGGTGTGAAGCAAGAATCATCTAGCAACATCATTTTTCTCCCAAAAGGATTTTCATGAACAAATTATAAAATGTATAGTTCCATGAGTAACCAATAATACGACAGAGAATATCAATAAGATGAAATAGCTGAACTCCATAATTATGACATTTACTACATCTTTGATTTAGCCATTGTAGCCTTATAGGTGAGGATGAATGGCAGAAGAGATTAGTCAGCCTGTCAGAGGGAACAGAACACTCATATACCAAAGTCACTTCTTTTTCCATCAGAATAACTTCATCCTAAGCAGGGGATTAACTATGACAAGAATTGCTGTGGATTAAAAAAAATGGGCAGCTTTCCTCCTAAATGGATTTGCACCTTCTTCACCTAGCATCCCTGCATATTATATCGCTTTACATATTCAGGTATAATATTTTTTTGTTTTCACTATATCTATAATAAAATTGCCCAGATATCAAGGAAAATAAAAATATTTCAAATATTTGATGAACTCAATAATCCAGCTACAAGAAAATCAGTTCTATTTAGCATAGGCATCTTGCCAAAGTAGTACTTTGCTTCTGCCCTGCCAAAGTCTCACTTTCCCTCTCTTGAAAAGTGATTGCTAGAGATCCAGGGTCCATATCCCTGGAGGAGTGAAATTACTCATATTTGGGACTCTCTCTAGTGGATAGTCTATCCTGATTGGTGTGTAAGCGAGTAAAAACCTTGGAAAAATTACAGAAACTGAAGCAAAGTGAAGTGAGCAGAACCAGGAGGACATAATAATAGCAATACCGTGAAGATAATCAACTATGAAAAGCCCTGACCAATACAATGATTCACCAAAAATCCGAAGGACTTACAATGAAAAATGCTATCCACTGCAAGATAGAGAACTGATGGTCTCAGAGTACAGATTGAAGCACATTTCTCTGCTTTTTTTTCTTAGTGAGGAGAACATGGGTAATGCAAAAATAGGTTTTGCATTACTTCATATATACACATATATGTATAGGTGTATATATACACATGTATACACACATATATATGTGTACATGTATGTGCATATATGTATATATATACATATATATGGCATTTCATTTTTACTTTTCCCATTGGGTGGGAGAGAGGTGGAAGGTGAGAGTGAGAGAGAGAGAGAGAGAGTTTGGAACTAAAAATAAAATTGAATTTTAAAAAGTAATCAAATCAATACTTCTGTTGCTTTGAGGGGAAAAAAAGGTTAGTCATTCGACTGATTTGTTTATTTTTTTTATTTCTTTATTTATTTTTAGTTTACCACACACGGTTCTACATAGTTTTGAGTTCCAGATTTTCTCCCCTCCCTCCCCCCTCCCTCCCCAAGACGGCATGGAATCTCATATAACTGTCATGTATAACTTTGCATTGAATTAATTTATGCACTATTCAAGTTGTGGAGAAGAATTTTGACCAATGGAATGAATCATGAGAAAGAAGAAACAGAACCAAAAAAAAAAAAAAACAACCCAAAAACAAAAACAAAAGAGAAGCAAAAAAGGCGAGCATGTAGTGAGCCTCGATCTGTATTCAAACTTCACAGTTCTTTCTCTGGATGAAGACAGCATTCTCCATCTTGAGTCCCCTGGAGTTGTCCTTGCCCCTTAGGTTGCTGAGAAGAGTGCAGTATGTCAGGGTTGGTCCTCATGGAATGCATATATCTGTGGCTATGCACAACGTTCTCCTGGCTCTGCTCCGCTCACTCAGCATTATGTCGTGTAGGTTTTTCCAGGTTGTTACGAAGTCTGCATCATCCCCATTTCTTATGGCACAATAGTATTCCATCACCTTCATATACCACAGCTTGTTCAGCCACTCCCCAATTGATGGGCATCCCTTTGATTTCCAGTTCTTGGCTACCACAAAAAGAGCTGCTATAAATATCCTTGTACATATGGGTCCTTTTCCCGCTTGTGTGATTTCTTTGGGATACAACCCTAGAAGTGGTATTGCTGGGTCAAAGGGTATGAACATATCTATAGCCCTTTGGGCATAGTTCCAAACTGCTCTCCAAAATGGCTGGATCAGCTCACAACTCCACCAGCAATGCAACAATGTTCCAATTTCCCCACATTCTTTCCAACATTTATCATTTTCCTGTTTTGTTATTTTAGCCAATCTGACAGGAGAGATGTGGTATCTAAGAGTTGTTTTGATTTGCATTTCTCTAATCAGTAGTGATCCAGAGCATTTTTTCATATGCCTATAGATAGTTTTAATTTCTTCCTCTGAAAACTGCCTGTTCATATCCTTTGACCATTTCTCAATTGGGGAATGGCTTGTATTCCTATATATTTGGCCCAGTTCCCTGTATATTTTAGAAATGAGGCCTTTATCAGAGATACTAGTTGCAAAGGTTTTCTCCCAATTTTCTGCTTCCCTCCTAATTCTTGTTGCATTGGCTTTTTTTGTACAAAAACATTTCAATTTGACATAATCAATGAACTCCCTAGGAAAAAATCTCCAGGGCCAGATGGTTTTACATGTGAATTCTATCAAACATTTAAAGAACAACTAATTCCAATACTTTGTAGACTATTTGGGAAAATAGGTGAAGAAGGAGTCCTACCAAATTCTTTTTATGACACAAATATGGTACTAACACCCATACCAGGTAGAGTCAAAACAGAGAAGGAAAATTATAGACCAATTTCTCTAATGAATATTGATGCAAAAATTTTAAATAAAATATTAGCAAAAAAATTGCAGCAACTCATTACGAGAATAATACACTATGACTAGGTAGGATTTATTCCAGGAATGCAAGGCTGGTTCAATATTAGGAAAACTATTAGCATAATTGACCATATCAACAACAAAACTAGCAGAAACCATATGATCATCTCAATAGACGCAGAAAAAGCCTTTGACAAAGTACAACACCCATTCCTATTAAAAACACTAGAAAGCATAGGAATAAGTGGAACCTTCCTCAAAATTATAAATAGCATCTACCTAAAACCATCGACAAGCATTATTTGTAATGGGGATAAGCTAGATGCATTCCCAATAAGATCAGGGGTGAAACAAGGATGTCCATTATCACCCCTGTTATTCAATTTGGTACTAGAAACGTTAGCTGCAGCAATAAGAGAAGAAAAGGAAATTGAAGGAATTAGAATAGGAAAAGAAGAAACTAAATTATCACTTTTTGCAGATGATATGATGATTTATCTAGAGAATCCTAGAGAATCAAGTAAAAAACTACTTGAAATAATAAATAACTTTAGCAAAGTTGCAGGATATAAGATAAACCCACATAAATCCTCAGCATTCCTATACATTACTGACAAAGCCCAACAGCAAGAGATAGAAAGAGAAATTCCATTCAAAGTTACTGATGGCACTATAAAATATTTGGGAGTCTATTTGCCATTCGACTTATTTATAACTCTACTCAAGGGATATATGGAATGTTCAGAGAGGACTAGCCCTTCTGTTGTAAGGCCTTAGCAATTCATTTTCAATGCTTTTAATCCACTTTTGATGTCCCCTTGATTCACCCAACGCTCAGCTGTGGCTCCAAGAAATTGTAGTATGTGTAGCAGCCATACCCTGGTAAACCATTTTGGCAGGTGTGCTAAACCAGGTAGAGGGTAACCAAAGGGTCTCAAACAATTAGATATGTTAGGGGGCTGTATGCTTGCATGTGAAGACATCCCCCAGGGGAATCAGCAGATGAGAACAATTTGTTCCAGCAGCCAAAAAGGCAGTAGAAGCAGGTGCTTGGTTAGACATCAAAGATGCCAAGGTCATCCAGTGCATCCCAGGCCATGGCCAATAATTTTGAATTTTGTCTTGCCACTGGGCTTTGATGACTCTGGAAGAAAGAATGAAGCCAATGACTTCATGGAACTCTTCCTTACTTTAATATAATTTATTCATGAATCAAAAGACATCACCTATATCATTTTACCATTTTTACCTACCTCAAAGTCTTGTTGCAACAGGCAAGTGATGAAACAACAGGTTCAGATACACTGGGAGCTTTAGTCACAAACCTACACACAGGCACCCCAGGCCATAGGGTTGGTCATCTCAGTGGAAGCAGCAGTGGGATTTGACAGCCCCTTGGGTGTCTGAGCAGCTTTTTAAGGAATATACTGCTCACCCCCTGGTTTGAGAAAGGGGCTAGAAAAAATGCCTTAAAAATTGTCTGCTTCACCTAACCCTAACTTGCTTGCCACAGAAGGTAGGGATCCCACCCCGTGGTTGAAACACACATGAACAAAATATAGAAAAACTTTGCAAGGACTATTGCACTCATCATCAGTACATGGAATATGTCCACACTGAAGGATAACAGGAAATGCAGAAGACCTTAAAAACACTTCTAGTTGTGAGAGAATTCTGCAGGTAGCACATCCAAATAGCACTCCTGAGAGAAACAAGATTGCCAAGAGAAGACCAGCTTCCTGAAGTCATGGCTGGATGTATCTTTTTCTGTAGTGGCCACAGTGATGGGGAGCACCTTGAAGCTGGCATAGATTTTACAATCAAAACTAATCTAGTCAACAAGATTGAATACCTCCCAAAAAGGAGTGAATGACAGACTCATGACAATGTGAGTGACATTTTCAAGAAAATCATCAGTGCATGTGCTTCCCACTGTGACAAACACTGATGAGGTCAAAGAAAAATGTTATGAAGACTAGAAGACACTCATAATCAATGTGCCAAAAGAAGACAAGCTTATAATCCTGGGTAATATCAGTGCTAGATCAGGCACCAACTGTCATACACGGCAAAGAGTCCTTTGGAAGAATGGAGTCAGAAATAACAACAGCAACCATCACTTACTACTCAAGCCTTCAGTGTCTCATGACCTCATTACCAACACTGTCTTCCATTTATCTAAATGCAATAAAACTTCATGGATATATCCTTGAAATAAATATTGGCATTTAGTAGACTGTATCATTGTAAAGAGAAGAGGCAGACACGATGTGAGAATGAGTATTGGTTATGTGTGATATAGAGTGCTGGACTGATCATAGACTTAGCTTCTCTAAGATAAAAATTCACAATCAACAAAAGTTGTGGCCCCAAGGCAAGACGACTATCAGAACACTTAATATCAGCAGATTAGAGTGCTTTTATTATCATGAACAGTTCATTGATAACTTGAAGGGAAGCAGAACCAAAACATGATTTGCAACAGTGGAGTAGAAAATGAGTGGGCAGCTTTTAGAGATTTGTTATACAGCACTGCATTTACTCATCTGGGCCAGAACACTCACAAACATCAAGATTGGTCTGATGAAAATGATGGGGAAATTCAGAAGCTGCTAAATGAAAAAAGAGAGCTCCACAGGGTTTACCAGCAGGATAGTCCATCCACCTCTAGGAAGGCAACATTTAACTCCATTATCATACGTTCCCAGTCAAAGCAGGTCTATGGACTTACTCCCATGCTTTTTAACATGTTTTCTATGATGTTATCAGATGCCTTCAAGAGACTAAAAAAGGCATCAAAGTCAGCTACTACACTGACAGTAAATTATTTAACTTGAAAAAGCTACAAGCCAAGACTAAAGTGAAGGGAGAGTTTGGTGTGTGACTTTTTTGTTCACAGATAACTATGCACTCAATGCAGCCCTTGAAGCTGAGATGTAACAAAGTATGGATTGATTCTCAACTGCTTATGCTAATTTTGGCCTAATAACACCAAGAAAACAGAGGCTCTCCACCAGTTAGCACCACACCAACCATATGTAAAACAATCAATTACAGGAAATGGAGAAATTTTGAATGCTGTGGATAAGTCCACTTCCCTTGGCAGTATTCTTTCGAGGGATGTACACATAGATGATGAGGTTGACAAACACATTGCCAGAGCTAGCTCAGTATTAAGGCTCCAAAGGAAGGTGTGTGAGAGAAGTCTTAGACTGCCTACCGCATTGAAGGTCTATAGAGCTATTGTGCTGACCTCATTGTTGTATGCCTGTGATACTTGGATAGTCTACCAGCATCATGCCAGGAAACTAAATCCACTTCCATCTGAATTGTCTTAGGAACATTCCAAAGATCACCTGGCAGCATAATGTACCAGACAGTGAAGTCGATGTGCTGGCATGTTATTTGGATGCCAAATGTATATTTGCCTAAAAGACTGTTTTATAGAAAACTCACACAAGGCATACACTCATACGGAGGTCAGATAAAGCAATACAAGGGCACTCTCAAGGTATCTCTGAAAGATTTTGGAATCAATTACAAGACATGTGAGACACTGGCACAGGAACATCTAGGATGGTGTGCCTGCATCAAAGAAGGTGCTGCAGTCTATGAGCCAAACAGATTTACAGTAGCTTCAAAGACACATGAGTTGTGCAAATTTAGAGACAATCCCACTCCAAATTTTCACATGGACTATTTTTGCCCAACCTGTGGTAGAACTTGTTATGCTAGTACTGGTCTGCTGAGCCACAGTTGTACACACTGTACCTTGACTCCAACATAGTGATATAATTTTGGTTCTCTTCAAAAATGAAAGACAAAAACCAAACCAATCATACACAGTGTCCACACCCTATTGAAACTGTGTTGGCAGATGTTCTAAACCAAGTTTAGGGTAATTGCCAGGTCTCAAACTCATATGTGAGTTAGGCGGATGTCTACACTAAGAATGTGAAGAATTCTCCTTGTGGAATGGGTGGATGATAACAATTTGTTCTAGTAGTCATTAAGGCAGCTAAAGAAGGCATGGTAGAGTGCTTACACCTTAATCAGACATCAAAGACACCAAAGTTATCCACTGCTTGGTGGGCCATCACCAATTAGTAATGTTTTTGTCTTCCCACTGGACTTTGATGACTATGGAAGGGAAAATAAGGTTGATGACTGTGGTGTTAATGTGATTAAAGATCTTCCCCTGCCCACTGATCCCAATAACAGGTCTCAGGTGGAGCTAGTTAAGGGAATCTTGTTTGTAGGAAGGCCCACACCCTTTTGGTAATTAGGTTATGAGGGCTGTGAAGCTCTCAGGTTCTGAAAAGGCTATATATACTCTGAAGGTAGCCTTTAAGCTCACTCTCAGAACTTCGGGAAGAGAGGACTCAGGCAATCAGACAGCTAGGATTTGTGAGCAAGTGTTTACGGAATGGCCCCAGCAGAAAGGATGGTTATGGGATGGCTTGGCTTCCTACTGTGATATTGTTTTAAGTTCCTTGCTATTATGATAAAGTGGGCTTACCAGTTTTGGGATATAATTGCTGCTATGTTGAGTTGGAGTTATTGGTTTTGGGATTTGATCCTCTGGTGTCTGAATAAATGTTTTACTTCTTCTGCTTCTGTATGGAGAGTCTCTTATATTATGTGATACAGAACTATACAGACATATTCATAGTCACCATTGATATTGTGACACTTGTCTTACTGATACAATGACTTCATGCAACTCTGCCTCATTTAAATCCAGTTCACACGCAAGTCAAGACATCACCTTGTGATGTGATTGGTCTGCTTTGAAAATGAATTATGACCTATAATAACAGCTCTACTCAAAATCCTTGTGATTTTTGGAGATAAAAAATTGTTTTGATTAGGTGTCCAGGGCTCCACTCCACTGTATGTCTCCTGTAGCATAAGCCTCTCAAGAGCAGAGATTGTCTCATTTGTTTTCATATCCCTCACACTAGCATGTTATCTGCCACAGAATAGGCACAATAAATGCTTTTCTATTCATTTATCAATGAGTTATGAACATTTTATAACTACTTAAAATAGTTTTTAAATCATTACAGTAGTCAAACATGAATGGAGCTATTCTGAATAAACCAATGTAGCCAGTAAGATTCATACTCTTCACATTGTTTAATTAGTCTTCCACTGGCTATGGATAATGTTATAATAGTAACTTTCATTTCTACATGCACCAGACTGAATACTGATGGGTAAATCCAGAAAAAGTCACTGTGGGCAATTTGTTTATCTGAGTACACCATAGGGAAATAGATAGGAAGGTCTGCGAACAGTGGTGACTAAGTAAGCCAGGGACATATTGCAGGCAGAGTGCACTAGCACACAGTGTCTCAGGAAAGGCTGCGCGCCAAGGCAAAAGAAGTTTACAGACTCATACTGGGACTTCCACAGACTTGTACTGGTTCACTGTAAAAGAGACAAATGCTATCTGGCTGCTTTGTTATCCACTATATAGTTCTGAGTCACAGATTAATAAAGAGACCTATACAGAGGGGGTAGCATCCCTGGTAGGGAGTCCCGTGGTGGTGCAGCAAGAAAGAAAGAAGTTCTGAAGCCAATAACACCAGCAACAATATGACTCACACTCCAGGTACAGAGTGGGATCTCACTTAAAGCATCTTTCCCAGTCTTCAAGGAATAACCGAGGCAGGAATCCCAGACCAAAGTGGAGCCTATAATTCTACCATGCTGAATGAACAGAATCAACCAACTGGATGATAGGACCTGAATCTCTCATTACTCTGCTCTTGTACATACACAAACAAATCAGAAACATGCAGAGCTTAGACCAGGGCTGAAGCAACCAGACTCTGCCTTGGATCAGACCACTTGGGAGCAATGAAAGCTTGAAGGTCCCCAGCCTGTCCTTCAGACCTTGAAATAACAGAATACTTAATACCCCAAGAAAATAGCAAAAGAACCAGCCTAGCCCTTTCCTGCAGAATTGTGGCAGGAAAAAAGGAACCCCAACATAATGATCTGTTGTGGTAACAGAGATGCTTAAGACACAAGCACAAAAGAAGAGGGTGACTCAAAAATATATTTATAAGCAACACCTCAGATTAAAACACAGGTTGAGCAAAAACTCAACTGGAATTCCTGGAAAAAATTCATGCAGGAATTAAAATTTCTTTACTTATTTGCATGTTTATTTTAAACAGAATGAGGACATGGGTAAAAAAAATGGAAAAGAAAGGAGAGCTACAGTAGAATGAATTGGAAAGAGAATTAACAGATTGGGACAAGAGATGCCAAAACCTCACCAAAACAACAAATTAGTATAGACAGGATTAGAACCAAGGTTGTGTAACTACAAGTCTAATATTTGTTTTAAGGCTCCTTGCTTGATGTGTGTGTGTTGTGCGTGTGTGTATGTATGTGTGTGTGTGTGTGCACACTCATGTGAGTGTGTGTCTGTCTATTAGTTTTGATCATTTATTCTAAAAGCAGAAAAAATAAGTTAACATTAGCTAGTCCATTAAGTGTAATGTCTATTTCTGTTCCCTTTTTACTGGTATTTCCTGGAATCAGACCCAGGATTTCCAATATTATGAGCAGGGGAATTGGTTATCACTGAGGGATGGAGGCATAGTAGGACTTCTCTAAAATCACAGGGGGATATTGACAAGGTACTTTGGGAACACTTTCATTATCATCATTGTTGCTATTGTTTTTACTAATATGAAACAGAAAAACACCTTTTTTGGTATGACAAGCAAAGTACCTTTCTACTGAACCTTAAATTAATTGTCAATGTTTCCAAGTTTTCTTTCTTTTTTCTATAAAGAAATTGAAAAAGAGAGGGTAAAATCCTTTTGTGCCAAAGTTTAGCCTGAAGCCAGCTTTTATGGATGTGCTATAAAAACTCTGTAAATAGGAGATTGTGATGGGCACGACTAGCAGACTCTACCTCTTACAGTGCTTACAGGTGCTATAGTAATAAATACCTTGAAATCTATAATAGCAGTACATGTGAATTATGAAGAAATTCTTTGCATTAGCATTAACCTGCCTCTCAAAGGGAGAGGATGGGGGTCTGTTAGAATAAGATGCTTCCTGTGGGCTACTGTTTGTCTCCAGCCAAGAGGCTTTATACAATATTTACATTCAGCTCAGCTCTTGTAATTACACCTTTTCTTAAAGCTATTAGCAGCATTGAGAAAATGATTCTTTCCTTTGGAATTTGTCTCCCAGCTAAGTCCTGAATTGTTACCACAGAACAGCCAGCATCCTTTCCCCCTCTGCACACACGTTGAGCTAGGAATAAAAAACGGAAAAATCTCTAATGGAGTAATCCCTCCTCCTCCCTTCCTGGCCCCCCAATAGAATCAATTGCATGGAAACTCTTGATCAGGCTCTACTAATGTGGAGTTGCATAGCCTGGATTAATTAAAAACACAGACACCCTGAAACCTCATTTAGTATCTTGTTCTGACCTCGTTTTCCCATCTCCTTCTTTGTCCTACCATTATAGGAGTTTATAATGAGCAGGAAAACAGACTGATTTGAGCTTCTTTTTACTTATCTTCCTCCACCCACCCTTTTATAGATTTGTTAGTGAGTAATGAAAAAGGCAATGAGTGGATAAAACAGAGACATGGGGCATGGAGTATAATCTCTCCACACACTGGCTAACCAATCCAATTCAGAATAACAAAGGGTCCCTCAGTTAAGCAAAACCAGCGTCATCAGCTACTCATGCCCATTTATGATGTGTACCAGGGCACTAATGGATCCCAGTAATGTTTATTTTACTAGCCGTGTCCTGCTTGGGCAGAGAACAAGTGGGCAGAACATGTAGGTGGGGGAGTGAATGTTTTGTTCTGAGTATCATGACTTCCTTAGCCAGGCACTTCAGCGTAATTTAGGTTCATCTGTGGGTCCCGGATATTATTTATCAGTGATTAGTCATCAGGATGATGAGTTGCTTTAATGCCTCATTCACAGTCTTCCAAATAAATATTGCACTGCACTGCTTGCATCATCAGGCTGATGGCTGGTATATTGGATCCGTTTGTCTCTTGTGATAGCAGGATATTCTTGTAAAGATGATTCAGGAAAATTATCCAGAAATGGCTGATTTATATCACGTTATAAAAGTCTATTGAGGCGGTTACTGGAGGTTTGTCTGAATAAATGGCTTCCAAACAGACTCATGGTCAGCTTTAGGTTTACTGACTGAAAAAAAAATGCTTTACTCTTTGAGCAAATTTAATATACTTGTCCATCTTTGTCACCCTGACTACTGTCCCATGGGATATATGTGGCCATCACCATATGCCCCAAAGGCAATGTTTTCCTGGAGTCTTGACCCTGATGCAGTCAATGTCCCTGTGCTCTTTCAGGCCACAAAAGAAGACTTATCAAAATCAGCTTTGAGACAGTCTAGAAAGGAGGAATGAAAGTAATAAAAAGCCTTTTGGGGAAGGCCTAAAAGAACTGGGGTTATTCCTCCTGGAGAGGAAACTGAAGTGGAACTTCACAACATTATTCAAGCCTATAGAATTGTATAGAGGTTACTGTGAGAATCATTGTTCTCTATAGCAAGAACAGAACATAGCGTGACAGAGGATGGGGTAAAAGGTGAATAGTGTCAAGGAAGGGTGATTTAGGTTAGACGTTGCAGGGTGGGGAAGAAAACCTAGCTCAGTGTGAGACACAAGAACATGCCACTCTCTCTGAAGATTATTAAATCAGAGGCGAAAGGTTATCTTTGAGGGATGCATTTAAACACTATCTTACTTAAAAGAAAGGGATTGTAGGAAGGAAACTTGCTTCTCTTTTTGTGACTCTATGAAGTAGATTATTGATTTTAAGCTAGCAAGCTGTTAATTTTTATGGGAGAAGAACATATTTGTCAGCTATCCTCACTTTGCTATCCTCCACTCATTTCGGACTCATAGAACAGGTCTTTTAGAGGAAGGGAATAGCTATGCCTACCTTGAGATAAATACATAAGGCCAACGACATCCTGGTTAACTCTTGCTTTATAGTCTATGTTATATATTCATGGAAGACACTTAGTGGAGAAGAACTTCAAAATGGAGTTCTTGCCCATCTGAATTAAACTTTTTTTCATACTCAATAGAATTCATTTGAGTCTTGCATCTCCAACTGTCTATTAAACATCTTAAGATTACTATCCCATAGAGATCTTAAACTCAGCAAGTCCAAAACTAAATGCATTATCTTTTCACCCAAAACCTTTTCTTCTTCCTACCTTTCCTGTTACTGTTGAAGGCAACAAGATTGTTGTAGTATTATTATCCTTGACTCCTTGCTCTCTATTACCTCACCAATACGCAACCCCTTGAGTTGCAAGTCCTGTCAATTCTTCCTGTACAAGATGTTTTGGGGTCAATAAGAGAAGGGGAAAAAAAACTACTTAGAGGTCATGTTGTGTGGGAAGAGTAATAACTCTCCTTGAAGTATATCCCACCTAACCCTAATGATGTATCATATGAAGATTTTTTCTTTTTAAAATAATTTTGTATTATATTAATTTTTGTGTTATTCTTAATTTGAGAAATTATGAGCAACACCAACCTTTTCAGATTAAAAGAAGCAAAAAAGACTACTTCACATGAAATGCTAGATCTCCATCGCATATAGTTTACATTTTTTTTTAAATTGCATAGCAAATTCGACATATTCATTTCACAACTGTCTTGTTTGTCAATCTCTCCTTCTTATCTTCCTTCTGTTCATTTAAAAAGTAAATTTCTACTGTGACCAGGATTTTACTTTAGTAAGCTCTCTCTCCTTCTCCCTCTCCCTCTCCCTCTCCCTCTCCCTCTCCCTCTCCTTCTCCCTCTCCCTTTCCCTCTCCCTCTTTCTCTTCCTCTCCCTTTCTCTCCTGTGAATGTACAGGGAAGACAATCTCTTATTCTGATCTATTTTCACAAAAGTCTTTACCACAAAATCCATTACCATAGAGTTGTATATTTGTAGCCCAGGGACCTTAGAGGTCATCAGACTAAATGCATTATTTTAATCATGAAAAGACTGAGTCCTGAGAACCCACAGAACAGCAGAGGGAAGCAGGGCTCCAGCCCAGGACAGCCTGGATGGTCTCTGGGTGAGGTCTATTCCACACGGAGCTGGGAGCTGGGAACGGAGTGGAGCAGAGCCCACCCTGAGCGACTTGGACCATCCAGACCCAGAAGCCGGGCGGAGGGGGCCCTAGCGCCATGAATATGTGAGCTGCGGTAGTTACCTGACCCCTGGACCCACAAACACCAAAGACTGCGGAGAAGGTTAGTGGGAAAAGCTGCGGGAGTGGAAGGAGTTCGCGGTTCGGCTTCCAGCCCCGGGGCAGCGGAGGTGGGGCAGCTACAGCTGTTGTTACTTCCGGCTCCAGGCCCACCTGGTGGGAGGAATTAAGTGGTGGATCAGAGCAGAAGTGCAACAGCCTGCTGAAGATCTAAGCCCAGTCTAGACTGGGGGTCCTTGGGGAAGGAGGAGTGAGGCTCTGACAGAGCTGGCACCTCCCCCCCAAACGTAGAACATAGAACTCGTTATTCTACAAGCAGTCATACCCCACTGAAAAACTCAAGGGGCAAGTTAGTTGGTTGGGAATATGGCCAGGCAGCGAAAATGCGCCCAGATTCAGTCTCAGACTTTGGATTCTTTCTTTGGTGACAAAGAAGACCAAAACATACAGCCTAAAGAAGACAACAAAGTCATAGAGCCTACAACCAAAGCCTCCAATAAAAACATGAACTGGCCCCAGGCCATAGAAGAACTCAAAAAGGATTTGGAAAAGCAAGTTAGAGAAGTAGAGGAAAAATTGGGAAGAGAAATGAGAAGGATGCGAGAAAACCATGAAAAACAAGTCAATGACTTGCTAAAGGAGACCCAAAAAAATACTGAAAAATACACTGAAGAAAACAACACCTTAAAAAACAGACTAACTCAAATGGCAAAAGAGCTCCAAAAAGCCAATGAGGAGAAGAATGCCTTGAAAGGCAGAATTAGCCAAATGGAAAAGGAGGTCCAAAAGACCATTGAAGAAAATACTACTTTAAAAATTAGACTGGAGCAAGTGGAAGCTAGTGACTTTATGAGAAATCAGGATATTATAAAACAGAACCAGAGGAATGAAAAAATGGAAGACAATGTGAAAATGTGACATTGGAAAAACCACTGACCTGGAAAATAGATCCAGGAGAGAGAATTTAAAAATTATTGGACTACCTGAAAGCCATGATCAAAAAAAGAGCCTAGATACCATCTTTCAAGAAATTATCAAGGAGAACTGCCCTGATATTCTAGAGCCACAGGGCAAAATAGAAATTGAAAGAATCCATCGATCGCCTCCTCAAATAGATCCCAAAAAGAAATCTCCGAGGAATATTGTTGCCAAATTCCAGAGCTCCCAGATCAAGGAGAAAATACTGCAAGCAGCCAGAAAGAAACAATTTGAGTATTGTGGAAACCCAATCAGAATAACCCAAGATCTGGCAGCTTCTACATTAAGAGATCGAAGGGCTTGGAATGCGATATTCCGGAGGTCAATGGAGCTAGGATTAAAACCTAGAATCACCTACCCAGCAAAACTGAGTATCATGTTCCAAGGCAAAATATGGAGTTTCAATAAAATAGAGGACTTTCAAGCTTTCTCAGTGAAAAGACCAGAACTGAATAGAAAATTTGACTTTCAAACACAAGAATCAAGAGAAGCATGAAAAGGTAATCAAGAAACAGAAAATGCAAGGGACTTACTAAAGTTGAACTGTTTTGTTTACATTCCTACATGGAAAGATGATGAGTATGATTCATGAGACCTCAGTATTAGGGTAGTTGAAGGGAATATGCATATATATGTATGTATATATATGTATATGTTTATGTATATATATAAGTGAATGTGTATGTAGGTATATATCTATGTGTATGTATGTGTATATATATATGTGTTTATATATGTATGTATGTATACATATATATATATATATATATATATGTAAAAGAGAGAGAGCAGACACAGGGTGAGTTGAAGATGAAGGGAAGATATCTAAAAGAAATAAAATGAAATTAAGGGATGAGAGAGTAACATACTGAGAGAGGGAGATAGGGAGAGATAGAATGGGGTGGATTATCTCGCATAAAGGTGGCAAGAGGAAGCAGTTCTATGGGAGGAGGGGAGAGGGCACGTGAGGGGGGAATGAGTGAACCTTGCTCTCATCAGATTTGGCCTGAGGGGGAATACCATACATACTCAGTTGGGTATCTTACCCCACAGGAAAGAAGAGGGAGGAAGATAAAAAAAAAAATAAAAGGTGGGGGGATGATGGAGGGGTGGGCAGATGGGGGTGGAGGTAATCAAAACAAACACTTTGGAAAGGGGACAGGGTCAAGGGAGAAAATTCAATAAAGCGGGATGGGCTGGGAAGGAGCAAAATGTAGTTAGCCTTTCACAACATGAGTATTGTGGAAGGGTTATACGTAATAATACATGTGTGGCCTAGGTTGAATTGCTCAACTTCTTAGGGAGGGTGGGTGGGAAGGGAAGAGGGAAGAGAATTTGGAACTCAAAGTTTTAAAATCAGATGTTCAAAAACAAAAAAAGTTTTTGTATGCAACTAAAAAATAAGATACACAGGCAATGGGGCGTAGAAATTTATCTTGCCCTACAAGAAAGGAAGGGAAAAGGGGATGAGAGGGGAGGGGGGTGATAGAGGGGAGGGCTGGCTGGGGAACAGGGCAACCAGAATATAAGCCATCTTGGAGTGGGGGGGAGGGTAGAAATGGGGAGAAAATTTGTAATTCAAAATGTTGTGATAATCAATGCTGAAAACCAAATGTTAAATAAATAAATTGCATTTAAAAAATAAAAAAAAAATAAAAAAAAGAAAAGACTGAGTCCTGGAGAGTTGAAGTGACTTGTGCAAAGAAATGTGTGAGGCACTGGGGAAAATAAAATGATGAATATTCTTTGACTCCTACCTTCAAGTATCTTACAATCTAGTAAGAATTTATAATCCCTTAATAATTGTAAAAAGAGTTACAGTGAAATTGAAAAAATGCAATTAAAATAGATTACAAAACCATTTTCTGGCAAATGTGTAAATAGGGATTTACATGATAATAATGAACTATTACAAAATTTTGATTCCAAGAGATGAGGTAAGATTGTTCTAAGCCACCAATCCTGCCTAAGACTTTGGCAGCTGATTCTGAGGATGTCCAAGAAGACAGGGTTTGTGAATTTATATATAGCTAGGTCTTTATTAGTATGAATAAGGAATCCCAAGAAGTGGTTGCATTGTTAAAATTCTTACTGGATATTTCCATTGGGCAGAAACCAAGGAACATATTTTACATTATTTTAACTTTAAATAGAATGAATTTTCATATATGCAACTATGTCATGGGATTCATTATTTGCACCAATAGGATCCTAGCTCTATTGAGAATCATAGGATCATAGGCCTAGAGCTAAAAGGGACCTTGGTAGTTATTTTGTCCAGTACCATTATTTCAAAGAGGAGGCAATTGAATCAAGGTTGCATAGGAAATAAATATTAATTATAGGATGAAATTTCAGGTCCTTTGTCTCCAGAGCCAGAGATCCCTTCCTTGTGCCATACTGTCCAAGTCCACATTGGTAATAAGTAGCAAAGTCAAGATTTGAAGTCTTTCAGTCAGTCATCTGGAAAGCAGTCTAATATTCCCTGAGATGACATTATCCACATAAATCTAGGGTTAAGATAATCTAGATTGCATTTATGATAAATTATATAGGTGTACTTCCTTGCTCTTTTAATTTTTGACTTTAATGTCCATCCCTCAGTTTACACTAAGAGGGTAAATGGTCTTCTGTCAAAAGAGACATTGCTTCTCTTTTCCTCTTGTGCCATACACTGAATAAGCAAATAGGTTCAGTTTTGATGGACATTGTGTTTTTATAATTACAGTTTAAATAGCATATATGTTAAAATAAACAGTGAGGGAAACTGAAACTCCCCAAACCAACAGATTTGCCTAGCAGCAGAAGAACAATAAGGGGGAAAGTAAGAAATCAAGGGATTGATTGACAAGTGTAGGGAAAATGGCTTCTCCTTAGAGTAAAGTGGGTAGGGAAAGAAAGGTTTTGTTAACTGATCAGATGCTTCTTAGCAGCTCCACTCCTGGAGATCTCACTACTCCCACTTTCTGTCATCCTCCCCTCTGCTTTTGGCCATCTCTCTGCTTCATGCTTTGTACAATCTGCAATGGATTAGGAGAGGTAGCCTATCTTGACCTTCCATCAGCCTGACATCATGTTTTCTCTCCCATAACACTCTTGCTTCCCTCCCACTGAATTCTACAAGTTTAAGAACAACATTATTGTGGCCTAGGGAATTCTAGGGAAGTCTGGCTGACTCTCAGACAGATACCTGTATCACCCAGTTTCCATGGCAACTATTTAGTGTATGAGGTAAGCCTCGTTTACATGTATATACTGCAATTTACTTTGATACTTTCTTTGGTATGGGTAGTCCCTCCACCAACATAGTTCACAATCTCACTGTTGTTATTCATCCTTCATCCTTGACTAGGATTAAAATGACATCATGATTTTGGGTCAAGTTATAATGTATTTGACTGGTTGATTAGACCAATATGAGCTCAAAAGGTCTTCCGCTGGTTGGGCACACACAGTCCATTTAAGTATTCGGGATGCAAATGTCTCTACATCTGAGCACCTGACATTTCTTTTGACCTACTGCCATTATGTTTGTTTCATAGAGCATAGCACTTCCTTCGATGCAGGTATGCCAAGATAGTTCACAACTTCACTACAGACTATTAGATGGTCTTGAGAGTTGTGGGCACATCATCCTTTAGCTTACATAGTGATAAGCCTCTTTGAGTATATTTTAGTCTGTTATTAATAGACATGTAGTTCATGAATGAATGTGTCCACATTTTTCAACTCAAGGAGTTATGATGGAATGGCCTTTAAGACCCCACAAAAAAGCATCAAAGTGGGAATATGCAGAAAAGGTTAAATACATATACATACACATACAGACATACAGACATACATACTCTCACACACACATATATATACATATATATTATATATGTATATTATATATAGAGAGAGTTTTATATATCCATTGGATTCAGCACATTATTGTATACTAACTCTGTATAAGACATTGTGTTAAACAGTTGAATGTATAAAAATGAGAATGATATTATCCTACTGTCACTATAGGGATGAAACAAGTGGGAACTGAAGATTTGGCCTTCCATGTAAAACTAAACTCTCCTTATTACCTTAGGACCAACTGAAACTTGAAGTCCTTCACAACTTGACTTCAAACTACAGTGGTGGGATTCAAATGGATTAATGACCCATTCCCCCCTGGCCTCTCCCCTCAACAACCAGCTCACAGGCCCCACTCCTGCTGACAACCAGTTTGAGGAACTCAGCCTAAAATTAGGTATGGGTTCTACCAAACTGATGCAAACCATCTGAATCCCACCACTGAAAAACTTAATTCTTTCAACTTACCTCTCTACACAGTCTATTATCTAGCCATTTCCTCTCTGTATACCTGTCTTCACTGTATTGAGCTACTGCACCCCTATTCTGCTCTTTACTGAAAGTAAAACAGTGGCATAGGTAATGTAAGTCTTATTCAGATTTGACAGATGAGGAAAGGAAGTCTCAGAGAGGTGAAGTGACTTACTCCTGATCACATAGCTAGTGAGTTGTCTTCCTTCTTTGAGACTCTGTGATTGTATGAAGCATAGCTCTATCGATATTTTATTGCCTCATTATTAAAATGTATTTCAGTAAGACTGGGTAGTCACATTACTTGTACTAATCATTTCTATCGAGATGATTCTTAGATCCTTATAATTACCCCTCATCTCTCTTCTGAGCTAGTCACACATTGCTATATTCACTTTGTCAAGTAGTTGATGGCTTTGATTTTTTTTTAACACTATGCTACTACGTTTGTTTCTGGATCATATTTACCTAATCTGTTCCATTGATCAATATATCTTTTTTAAACCAGTGCCAAATAATTTTGAATATTATTGATTTTTAACATAGTTTGAGACCTGATATTTTTATGCCCCTTTCCTGTCCATTCTTTTTCAATATTTTCCTTGAGATGCTTTTATTCCTCCAGACCCATCAAGTAGACCTTTGGTAGTTTGCTTGGTATGGTATGGAACCAATGTTGTACTGCTGAATGTTTTATTGGCATTTTTATTATATTAACACAGCTCAGCTCTGAGTAATTTATATCTCTCCAATATTTTGAATCTATATTTATTTCCACAAAGAATGTTTTGTAGTTGTAGTCATATAATTTCTCTTGTCTTCTTGGTAGATAGATTCAGAGAAACTCTATACTTTCTTCAGTTTTCCATGGAATTATTTTTTGCCTATGTCTTTTGCAGAATTATATTGCTTATATATAATAAGATTAATGACTTTGCGGTTTTGTTTTATTATTTTGCTAACGTTGTTAATAATTACTGTTTTTAGAAAAATTTCTAGGGTATTCTAAGTAGTGTCATGCGATCTCCAATATGACACATGTTTCATCTTTACCTGTGCTTCTTTCTCCAATTATTTTTTCTTGTCACTTCAATAGCTAAAAATATAGAGATATAAAGAATCATAATATTGACAATGGACATTTTTGCTTTGCCCTTGATCTTATCGAAAAGGCCTCTAAATTTTTCTCTGTTGTAAATAAGGATTGTGCTCAGTTTTAGATGAATGATTTTTACCATATTAAGGAAGGGTCAATTTAGTTTAACAATTTCTAATGCCATTATCATAAAATTATTATATTTTGTCAAAAGTTTTTTCATATAATTATGTCATTTTTATTATTTTTATTATCAGTATATTCTAAAATGTATAGTTTTCCTAATATTGAATCTTTTCACTCTTCCTTTTAAAATCTAATCTGGCCATAATGTATGATCTTATAATACATTGCTGTAGTCTCTTTGTTATATTATTTTCTTTTTGCATTAATATTTATTAGAATATCTGTGTATAATTTTCTTTCTCTGAATTCTCACTCCAGATCTTAGCACAGTACCTAGGACAATTAGTAAATGTTTTATGACTGACTTACTGACCCATGAGTTCAGGTATTAAAATGACATAAAAAGAACTTGATAAAATGTCATATTGTTTAAAAAAAACAAATTATGTATATCATATTGGAGCCAATTACCCTCTAGATGTTTGAGAGAATCCATTTATAATAACAATAATTAACATTTTTATAATGCTTACTAGGTGCTAGATACTACACTAAACACTTTATTATCATCTCATTTGATCCTCACAGCAATCTGAGAGCTATGTCTCCATTTTACAGATGAGGAAACTGAAGCAACCAGAAGTTAAATGATTTGACCAGGGGCACATAGCTAGTAAGTGTCTGAGGCTGCATTTGAACTCAAGTGCTCCTGGCTTCAGGCCCAGAGCTCTATCTACTGTGGCACCAAGTTACCCTGCCTAATATCGGATTTATTTTTTTTTTTCCTTTGCGATTTCTAGCCTGGCCTGGCAGCCATTAAAAAAAAAAAAAACAAACAACAACAAAGAAAAAAACAATCCTTGTGAGGAAGCGGCCACTATTACTTCCTCCAATTGTTGACCAACTACTACCACCAGGGTAAAGAACTCAGTCTAGCTGATGAAATTCCTTCAGCTAGACTGAGGGAGATAAAGGAGGCCATGTGTTATCCAGGTCAAATTACCTCAAATACCACTTTCCCTCAGAGCCTGTTAGAAACAGAGATCCTGACACCAAATCCAAATGGCCTTGTTTCCAGCTCTTGCATCCATAATTGAGAGGGAGAACCCTTGGAGGGAAGGGGCCTGCCATCCCTACCATCACCAACACTTGACCAGCTGACATCAATGGTTTGGTGAACTCAAGAAATCTGTAAATATCGGCATCCTACATAAGACCAGCTCTTCATTTATTTTGGCCCAGCAGCTACAGTTTAAGAAAGCAACACTTACAGTGATATAACTGGGAAGTTTCCTCTGAAAATATAGTACCTCCTGCTTCATTCATAGCGACTGCTGCTAAAGTTTTGGAACTGAAGTTTCCACCACCAGTGGTTTGCCATTTTCAAATGGTTTAGTACCATGAACTAATAAGGAAGTATTAATGAAAATTACATTAAAGAAGATATGTTGCTATTTACTTTGCCACTGCAAACTCAGGACCACAAGGCCTTTCCATCTGCCTTGCATTTTGAACCACCTGTATTTGTTTTCTCCTCCTATTAGAATGTGAGCTTCTTGAGAAAAGGGAAAATATTCCTTTTTTATTTGTATTAACCGCTCTTAGCACAGATATTTGCACAAAGAAAGTGCTTAAGAAATGATTTTCATTAATTTATTTTGTTTTATTAAATTGATTTTTCTAGGCATGGATAATTTAAATTCTATTTCTTGTTCTGTTAAATTTTAGTATTCTGCATTTTAGTAAATAATATTTCATTTCACTTATTTTATTGGTTTTGTTGGCCTATAATTAGGCAGCATAGTTTTTAAAAGATATTTAATATTTTATTTGTAATTACATGTAAAAACATTCTTTTTTTTAAAATTTTGAGTTCCAAATTCTCTCCCTCCCTACATCCCTTCCCACTTATTGGAAAGGCAAGCAATTTGATGTAGGTTATACATGTGAGTCATACAAAATAATATATGTCCATGTTAGTCATGTTGTGAAAGAAAGCAAACAAAAAAACCAAGAAAAATAAAGTTTAAAAAAAGTATGTTTTGATCTGTATTCAGACTCCATCAGTTCTTCCTCTGGAGGTGAATATCATTTTTCATCCTAATCAGAATTGTTTTGGTTCATCGTATTGCTGAGAATTGCTAAATCATTCATGGTTGATCATTGTACAATATTGCTGTTACTGTGTACAATGTTCTCCAATAAGTTCACAGCTCCAAAAATAGTGCTCAGATTTCCTGCAATCCCTCCAATATTTGTCATTTTCCTTTTCTGTCATATTAGCCAATCTGATAGGTTTGTGGTGGTACTTCAAGGTTGTTTTAATGTGAAAGTGTTTTCTAATTGTGTTCATATAGTTCCTGGGTTTGTCTTGGCAGTTAGGCTCCCAAATATTTTATATTGTCTACAGTTACTTTAAATGGGATTTCTCTTTCTATTTCTTGCTATTGGGCTTTGTTAATAATATATAGAAATGCTGATGCTTTATGTGGATTTATTTTATATCCTGCAACTTGGCTAAAGTTTTTAATTATTTCAAGTAGTTTCTTAGTTGCTGCTGTAGAACTCTAAGTATTTCATCATATCAATTATAGAGTGATAGCTTTGCTTCTTCATTGTCTATTCTAATTCCTTCAATTTCCTTTTCTTCTCTGATTGCTAAAGCTAACATTTCTATAGGATATTGAATAACAATGGTGATAATGGACATCCTTGTTTCACTCCCAATCTTATTGGAAATGCTTCCAGCTTATTATCATTGCATATAATGCTTACTGGTAGTGTTAGATAGATGCTAATTATCATTTTAAGGAAAACTCCATTTATCTATTCTCTCTGGTGTTTTTAATAGGAATGGTGGCTGTATTTTGTCAAAATCTTTTTCTGCATCTATTGAGATAATCACGATTTCTGTTAACTTTGTTATTGATATGATCAATAATGATAATAGTTTTCCAAATATTAAAACAACCCTGCATTCCTATTATAAATTTTAGCTGTTCATAGTATCTGATCCTCATGATAAGTACCTGCAATCTCTTCACTAATATTTTATTTAAATTTTTCAATCAATATTCATTAGTGAAATTGGTCTATAATTTTCTTCTTCTATTTTGGCTCATCCCAGTTTAGGTATCAGCACCATATTTGCATCATAAAAAGAATTTGGTAGTGCTCCCTCACCTATTTTTCCAAATAGTTTATGTAGGATTGGAATTAATTGTTCTTTAAATGTTTGGTAGAATTCACTTTTAAATCCATCTGGCCCTGGTGATTTTATCTTAGGGATTTCACTGATGGCTTGTTCAATTTCTTTTTCTGAAATGGGGTTATTTAAATATTTTATTTCCTCTTCTGTTAATCTGGGCAATTTATATTTTTTAAATGTTTATCTGTTTTACTTAGATTGTCAGATTTGTTGGCATAAAGTTGGGCAAATTAGCTCCTAATTATTGTTTTGATTTCCTCTTCATTGGTGGTGAATTCACCCTTTTCATTTTTGACACTGGCAAATTGGTTTTCTTTCTTTTTTTTAAAATTGAATTAACCCAAGGTTTATCAGTTTTATTGTTTCTTTCATAAAACCAGCTCTTAATTTTATTTGTCATCTCAGCAGCTTTCTTACTTTCAATTTTATTAATATTTCCTTTGATTTTCAGAATTTCTAATTTTGTATTTAATTGGGTATTTTTAATTTATTCCTTTTCTAGCTTTTTAGCTGCACACCCAATTCATTGATCTCCTCTTTATTTTATTCATATAAGCAAAGTCAACTGATACCCATGCCCTCTTTCTATGTATACCTCTTCTAAATGCTGTGATACAGATACAGTTTTAAAGAATTACAAGTATCACCTTCCCCATAGAGATGTAAACCATTTAATCTTATTGAATAACATGGTTTTTTTTCCATTTCTGTTTACCTTTTTATGCTTTTCTTGAGTCTTGAATTTAAATATCAAATTTTCTGTTCAGCTCTGAATTTTTCATCAGGAATGATTGGATGTCCACTGTTTCACTGACTGTCTACCTTATTCTCTAAAAGATTTATGCTAAATTTTGCTGGGTAGTTAATTCCTGGTTGTAATCCAATCTCCTTTACCTTTCAGAATATCATATTCCAAGCCCTCTGATACTTTCATGTAGAAGCTGCTAGGTCCTGTGTAATCATGACTGTGGTTCCATGATATTCAAATTGCTTCTTTCTGACTACTTGCAGTATTTTTTTTAATCTGATAATTCTGAAATTTGCTACAATATTCCTTGGAGTTTTCATTTTGGAATCTGTTACAGGAAATGATCAGTGGATTCTTTCAATGACTGTTTTACCCACTTGTTCTGGGACCTCAGGGAAGTTTTCCTTGATAATTTCTTGAAAGAGGCTGTCTAGGCTCTTTTTTTGATCATAGCCTTCAGGTAGTCCAATAATTATCTCTCCTGTAGCTACTTTTAGGTCAGTTTTTTTTCCAATGATATATTTCACATTTTCTTCTGTTTTTCATCTTTTTTTATTTTGTTGGACTGATTCTTGCTGTCTGATTGAGTTATTAGATTCCCAATTCTAATTTTCAAGAAATTATTTTCTTCATTTAGCTTTTCTTTTTACTTCCTTTTCCATTTGGCCAATTCTACTTTTTAAGGAGTTCTTCTCTTTAGTGAATTTTGTACCACCTTTACCATTTGACAAATTCTACTTTTTAAGCAGTTTTTTTTCATTAGCAGAATTTTTTTTTTCCATTTGGACAATTTTTTTTTTAAGGAACTGTTTTCTTCAGTCAATTTTTGTCCTTCCTTTTCCAAGCTGTTCTTTCTCTCTTGCATACCTTTCATTTCTTTTCACATTTTTCTTCTACCTCTTTCATTTGACTTTTAAAATCCATTTTGAGGTCTTCAAAGAAGGATTTTTGGCCGTGAGACCAATTCTTATTCCCCTTTGAATTTTTGGAAATGTTGACATTGTTGTCCTCTTCTGAGTTTGGATTTTGATATTCCCTGTCACCATATTAATTTTCTATGATCAATTTCTTCTTCTTGATCATCTTGTTTGTCTATTTCCTTTCTTTTAAAGTTAAGCTCTCCTGTTGGAGCACAGGGGCACTGTCTTTAGCTTCTTGTGCTGGAGGCCAAGGGCCTGGTCACCGGCT
Organism: Trichosurus vulpecula; assembly: GCF_011100635.1. NCBI lineage: Eukaryota > Metazoa > Chordata > Mammalia > Diprotodontia > Phalangeridae > Trichosurus > Trichosurus vulpecula. Next base: position 118,892,168 of record NC_050579.1, on the reverse strand, counting down.
TTGTGTGCTTTGGATTCAAGTTCTGGCAACTGGAGGCTGTAGGTGTCTGGCTGCTTACTTGGTGCTGAACTGTGGTCCTAATGGTGGTATCTGGTATGTGCTGAGGTCAGATGGGTTTTTTTTTTATGTTTCCCTGGGGCTACACTGAATCATGTGGAGCTCTGGCCTGTGGAGGATGCCTGTTTGCCCTGGACTGCCCTGAAGCACCTAGAGGTCTGGAAGCCAGAAGATGCTGTTTGCCCTGAGATGTGCTGAAATCTGGCCTCTGTAAAATGCTTGCCCACCCAGGGTTGCACTGAAGCACATGGTGGTTCTCCAAGCTGGAGTCTGCTGGTTCCCCTGGCTATACTAAAGCACATGTGGGATCCTGGTGTTGGTATTTGCAGGTTCCACTACACTGGGGTTCAGGATCTGTCACTAGAGGTGCTGAGGTGGGGCTTCCTTCTGGCTTACTGGGATGCTTCCTGTTCTGGAATGCACTCCCCTTTTATCCAAGTGATATGGACCTTTCTTGCCAATCATCTAAGTTTCCCAGGGTAAAAAACTGCTCCACCCCTAGTTTCCATTGGATCTCATTTTCCACAATTTCTTCTGAGGCACTATTTTATGGTCCTTTGGAGGGGAATATGTGAGAGCAACAGCAATTTACTGCATTCTCCACCATCTTGGCTCCTGGTTATGATTTAGTAATTTACCATCAGGGTCAGGAGACTAGAGGGAAATAGGACTCAGAGATTAAATCCCAGAAAGACATTTGCTATTAATGAATAAAATATTTTGATTTACTGTATTCATCATTAAACCTTTCTGTAGAGTCCTCTTTTTTGTTAGATTGGTATTTCTTATACTTTTGAGGGGGGCATCTCTTAACAGTTAAAAATATTTAGACCTCCCCAAAGAAATTCTATTTGTGTAAGTTGTATTTATCAATATTTGTTATGAACTAATATGTCTTATTGTCATGAAACTAATTTTTCCCTTACAAACCTCCAAAAATGTAAATCCCCTGAAATGGTCTTGGAGACCCTCAGGATTCCCTGGACCCCATTTTGAGAACTGCTATTATAGGGTTACAGAGCTTCCAACTAAATAGACCAGAAAATAGTAGTAAACTACAACACTTCATGCCTCTAAGGAAGTTCATCAGATTATTTCAACTTGGCAATAAATATGTCATATCATCTCAGTCCTACATTTACTAAGATTCAGTGAGCCTCTATGCTCTTCCCAAACTGCTGTTGTTTCTTCTTTTGCAATTCACACGCTCCTTGCTAAGTAATGCTGATTAAATTGGCCTCTGACAGGAGTAGAACTTAATGGTAAAAGAGTAATTACCAAACATCTTTCACCACACATTACCTCAGGGAATGTTTCCAGAAGAAAGCCTGTATCCACTGGAAAACTGATATTGGTTCTTCCCTAAGGTCCCTCTTAAATTATAAAGCCTAGAATTAGGCACAGGACAAGTTTGGTTGTGAAAAATTTTTAATATACCTGGAGTTGAAAATAAGTGTGTTACCATGGTAATTCCTTTAGGGTATGGGTTGGACTGCAATTCAGATAAATAAATGAGAACATGTTCCCTTATTATTGACTCCAACAACTACCCAAGAGCATGTTTGGGAAACAACATGATTATTCTGCTTGCATTGGATTGACTTAAATTCAGATAATTTAAAACTCAACCTTCAATAAACCAATAAAATTTATTTTAGTTATTGATGTATCTTTCAACTCTAAATTTGTTGATAGTACAATTAGCTTCCATTTCTCCTGTATTTATAGGATCATTAAAATTCTTGCCTTTTTTAGGCCATATTGATAAATTATTTTTTTAAATTAATATTTGTGCTTTATATATTTCCTTTACTTATCTGCATCCTTCTGGACCTGATCGTATCTCCTACCTCCAAATACTTTTGGAACTAAAAGTTTTGTTCTAGCCAGATCACCTGTATTTCTATCATTTACCATTCTTATCAACATACCATCTAAATAATCGTTAAGATCAACATTGGTGAAAATATAACTACCATTTGACCTAAGAGTTACCATTGTTAAAAACCTCTTGTTCTGATATCCAGATGAATGAGGATTTATTCTTCTATGCTTTTTCCTTTTTAATTCCAGAATTCTAGGAATTTAATTTAATTTAATTCCAGGAATTTAATTCCCTTGAGTGTATTTGGGAAACCAAATGATAGTAATGATTTAGCCTCACATATTGACTGAGAAAATTAGAAATTCTAAAGATATGGGGAAAAACATTTTTTAATGTAGAGGATATTATATGTATAAATTTATTTTTATATACTATATACAGTTTATATATAATATAAAATTATAAAACATATAAATACACGTAAATTATATATACATACATATATGCAATATACGTATGTGCGTGTGTGTATACATATAGATATATGTGTGTATGTGTATCTATATGTATATATAATGTCCTTCATAGTCCTTAGTCTCAAGTAATTCACATTCTAGTTAGCAGAAACAACACATATGAAAGAGCTGAGCTGTTGGGTGAATGGAAAGGGCTATAGGACTGAGGGGTCCAGATTTAGTGTGAATGGCAAGGTGCAGGAATATTGGGTAAAGCACAATAGGTTAGATGATAGTGTTCAGGTTTCTGGCAAACATAGGTGTAAGGGACAGCTTATACTTAGTGAATATCAATCAGCTCATTCAGGTGTTATAAATGGCCATATTACTATTCCTTACTGGCCATCCCATGGAATTTGGGTGGTCAGGGTCATTTTAGCTATAAAAGGAAGGCAAAGAAGAAGGAGGTTTTGTGTAAATCTTCCCGATTTTTTAAAGTCACTACATATAATTTGCTTTACCCATAAAATAGCCATGCTGGGTACATTAAATAGAAAAGTTTGGTTTACTTAGATATTAATGAAAAGTGTACCATTTTTTTTCTTTCTGACAAAGTAACTTTCCAGGTGCTGAACTTTTAAGATTTACAATATTAGTCCTTAGTATTTGCAGTATTCAATGTATTTTCCTTCAGCATAACCCCAAAGTATTTTTTGTATTCAAAGGATAAAAGATTAATTCTAGGAATGTATTTTATAAGACATCTATCCCAACTTCCCCTCCCCTTTTTCTTTTTAACTGAAGACAGCTATGTGGCTTACTGGATAGAGTGTTGGCCTTAGATTCAAAAAGTTCCAAAGGCAAAGCCTCCTTGATATACTTGCTAACAGAGTGACTATAGGCAAATAACAACTTCTGTCAGCCTCAGTTTCCTCTTCTGTAAAATGGGAATAATAATGGCACTTGTACTTTATTGTTGTGAGGATTAAATAGATATTTACAAAATGCTTTTCAAACATTAAAGTCCTATATAAATGCATGTTTGCTATTTTTACAGATGAAGAAAATTATAGCTAGGGAGATTAAGTCACATCTAAGAACAAAACAGGTCTTAAGTTACAAAGATGGGATTTGAACCTTTCTCCTTTGCCTCTAAATCCAATGTTCTTAGTACTTTCACCATACGATGCCATAGTACTTCTAGATCATTTTAATTTGGCAATACTTAAGCTATAGCCTCAGCAATGTCAAAAGACATTTTCAATGAGATAACTTTTCAACCCTAGCTATGTCAATCTTCTGATTCCTTCCACCCCCACATAGCATCAAGCTTTACTTAAACAGTGAATTAGTATATAGATGTTAGCTTAGGATGTACCAGGTATTCTATGATCTAGACTAGCATAGGCAGGACAAAAATCAGAATTCCCTTACATTAATGGTGCTCATAGAAGCTTAGTTACCCTGACTCAGCCAGTGGAAGCACATTCTTAGTTCTATGGGGATCCAGATTCCAAGGCTTCAGCCTCCATTGTTCCATTATGACAAGCAATATTACTTCTTCTTTAGTTAATTATATGACTACTTTTTTTACTATTATGGGAAAATGGGATAGTAACTTGCATGGATAATGGAAAAGATACTAATGCCTCTAAATGTAGTCTATTATTCATAATTTAGTTTAAATAAATTGTTTAGCTTCAATAAAATAAGTATGCTTTATTTTGGCTTATTCATGGATCACAAGAGAAATCAAACTAAAATTTCCCTCCAATTCCAATTTTTTTAGACAGTATCATGGATACAGAAGTAGAAGGGATGTTGTAGATCATCTTGTTGATGAAAAAAACTAAGAAACAGATAGGATAAATGACTTGCCCATACTTCCACAGATAATAAGCCATAAAGCCAGGGTCTGAGCCTGAGTCTTCTAAATGGCTATTATTCCTATTTACCCTGAGCCTTTTGAAAAAAAAAATATCAAAAATTAACTCATTCTTTTTACCCTTTCCTAAAGCAAATGAGTTTTATTCCAAATATTCATTGTGTACGTAGTCCTTTGAGTCTTATTCAAGATGAAAAAAGTGTCTGCTGAACTCTAGATAAAATGTTTAGCAGTAAATATGTGCAGATATTATTGATCTATCTCAATCCTTTTTTTGAAATGATAGTGTCCTCCTAAAAAAAAGAAATACATCTTGTTCTTACCTTTAAAACTGTACTGTACTTAATTTGTTGTTGTTCAGTCATTCTCAGTAGTATCCGGCCCTTCATAACCCCATTTTTGTATGTTTGCTTGTTTTTGGCTTTGGTTTTCTCAGCAAAGATACCAGAGCGGTTTTCCATTTCCTTCTCCAGCTCATTTTACAGATGAGGAACTGAAGCTAACAAGATTTAGCATCTGAGGCTAGATTTGAACTCAGGTCTTCTTGACTTCAGGCCCAAGACTCTATCTATTGTACAATCTAGATGTCCTTATACTATACTGCTTGATCTAAATATATGGAGATTTTAATTATATACTGTAAATAACTTTCCTTAAATAGTTTCCTATTATGTAGATGTTAGTCTAGGCTGGTCAAGTTGTCTAGTAACTTAGAATAGGACAAGTAACACATAAGCCAGTTTCCTTAAGCTTTAATGGTACACACAGAAGCTTGCTTAGACTAACCCAGTTGGTGATATTACATCCTTAATACTGTGGGGATCCACATACCAAGCCGTTAGCATTCTTTATTCCTACATGACAAAAAACTCCTTCCTCATCTTTGGTTCTTTGAATAATTGTCTTCTTTGTGAACCACATCCCAGCAAAAGGGAGCTGGGTATTCTTAATTGTTTGAAATGAAACTTGCAGGCATTCCAAATAACCCAGTTATAAAATATACCAGGAAGGATTGAGATGTGAGATTCTGATTTCTTTCTATGACCTTACTTAATTCATCCATTCATTCATTTAATAATAACAATGTTTTTTGGCTGACTAGTATATGCAAAATAGGGTGTATGGGGGTGTTCAAGGAAAATTAGCACCTCTGGTATGAGGGCTTGTGAAGTTTCTCATTCACCTTTGGTGTCCACTTGATTCACTCAAGTCTCATCTTTGGCTCCAAGAAGTTGTAGCATGTGAAGTGGCCACACCCCAGTAAACCATCTTGGCAAGAGGGCTAAACCAGGTTAAGGATAAGCAACAGGCCTCAAGCCTATTGTAAATTAGAGGACTGCCTACCCCAAGCATGTGAAAAGATCCCCTGTTGATACAATGGGTAGATGAGAACAATTTGTCTTAATGGCCACAAAGGTAGCTGAAGTAGGCACTGTGGAGCAAGCCCTTAGAGCTTGGTTAGGCATCAAAGATGCCACCATCATCCACTGCAACCCAGGTTATGGCCAGTCATCCTGACTTCTGTCTTACCATTGAATTTTTATATCTCAGGAAGAGAGAAAGTGACACTGGTGACTTTGTGAAGCTCTGACTCACAAATCTAATTAACACTCAACACATCACCCGGTGAAGACATTGATCCTCTTTGAAAACTTCAGACAAACAATTTGCAAGCAATGTGGAATACAATGGGACACAGTAAAAAGTATGAGGTCTAATCCCTGCCCTCCAAAAAACTTATAGTTTAGTAAGGAAGATGATGCACTGATAAATCGATAAATTGCCTCAATTTCAGCCAAAAGACAGAAATAAAATGTTATATAGGAGTTTCTAGGAGGTAGACAAAAGAAAGTAGAAAAGTACTAAAAAAAAAAAGCATTGAGTTTGAAATTATAAGACTTGGCTTTAAATCCTAGTTTTGAGACTTACTGGTTTGTGATCCTTGGCCAATCACCTTATCTTTCTGAATCTCGATTTTTTTCATTGGTAAAATGAAAACAATGATATTTGCACCAACTGTCCCAAAAACTTTTGTTTTTACTTGATAAAACATGAGACTAGGAGGCAGGAATACCTGAGTTCAAATCTCCTCCTCAAAGCCCATCCCTATGTGACCTTGGGCAAGTTACTTAAATTCTTTCTTAGTGTACTCATCTGTAAGGTGAGGATCACATTAATACCTTTAGGTTTTTTTCCCCTCATATTTTCTTTTTTAGAGAAACACATGAGATTAAGTATATAGAGTGTTTTGTAAATTTACAAATAATCATCACTCATGATGATGTTCATGTTGATATGCCTATGAAATGCTAACAATTTATTGTCGTTCAGTTGTTCAATTATGTTCACATCTTTGTGACCCCAAGAACCAAAGCACACCAATATTGTCCATGGATTTTTCCTGGCAAAGATACTGGAGTGGTTTGCCATTTCCTTCCCCAGTGGATTAAGGCAAACAGAGGTTAAGTGACTTGCCCAAGGTCACACAGATAATTATTGTCAAAGGCCACATTCACACTCAGATCTTTCTGACTCCAGGCCCAGTGCTCTATCCACTGAATCATCTAGCTATCTGCTAACAACACAAAAACAATAATTAAACAGTGCCTGCCCTCAAGGAACTGAAATTATGCTAAGCTTTTGAAAGTAAAAACATTTTAAAATTTAATGTGCTCTAGGCTCATACTCGAAGGGATATGTAATCTCACTGGCATGCTTATTCCCTTTTATTCGCACTTTGAGTGGCTATTATCCAGAGTCTGTCACAGATTCTCCACAGTCATTTTTCTTTCTTTTACCTTCATCAGGAATATCCTCAAAATATACATATGTCATTTTCATGGAGATTTTTAAAAATAAAACTGAGGCAACAAGCTCATAAATTGAGAGTTAATATCGTCTTTTTCAAATTTTTTTCTGTTGTAGTATCTTCGATGATTTTATTCAGTCATTTAGTATCTCCACCTTCCTCAGTGTCTTTAGAATAGATCCTTCAGTACTTTCAAAATGATATTGCCTAATGTGTGAATTTACTCTTAGCATACTTGATATAAATCATATACCGTAGCTTTGAACATTGGAAATCATCTGGTTGAATTATCAGATTTAATAATTAAGGAAATTGAGCACATGAGTTTATATGATTTACCAAAGGTCAAACAGAAACTAAGGGAGAGAGCTAGGATTTAAACTCATGTCCTCTGCCTCCAAAACCAATTTTGTTCTCATTGTACTACCCTGGATTTTTTTTCTTTAATATCATTTCTACTTACTTAGATTGTATAGTTGGGATTGAGATGTTAAAGTCCAAATATAGTCACATTGTCTTTGATGAATAAGTTAATTTGTTTTTGAAATGCTGATAGATCTTTTGCAGATATGATCTATGATATTTTTTCCTTTCAGTTCAATCTTTGACTATATTTCTAAGGGAAGAAATATAAATTTATAGTGCAAATTTGTTGTCAAGACTTTTTTTAAAGAAAATGACAGAAAACTGATCCTAGCACTTCATAAAAGTCACAAGTCAGGGAAAGAAGAAACAAATTTGCAGAAACCTTGGCTTAAGATCTGATTAAGCCAGATAATTGAAATCATTAAGTAGTAAATCATATGCTTATGTGGTTGGTAGTATATTATTTAGTCCTCCATGGATTTTCTCTTCCCTAATCAAGATCAGAAACAGATCTTGATAGAAGAGATATAGCTATATTCCAGAAAGACTTTTGCTTTATCTCACCACAAACACAACAAAGTATATTGAACATGTGTCCCAGGAATTATCTTTCTTGCTGCAATGATGTCTGATGAAACTAAGTCTTTCATCTCCTTCATTTGACTTTTTTTGTAGATCAACATGATTTTTAGGGAGATTATTGTAGCATTGCAATACAGATTGGTTTAAGAGGAAATGTACTAGAAGCTGGGATGATTATGAGAAAATTGCAATGTTCTAGGCAGAATATAGAAAGAGACATATTTAGAATTTTTGAAATAAATTGAGAAAAGAAGTAAAATATGTGAGAGAGATGGTCACCAAGCAATGGATGAGATTTGGCTAATGTTGGGGGACAGAGGAGGGTAAAGGAAAAAAATATTGATATAATTTCCAGTCAACATGACATAGAGAAGTGTCATTCATACTAATCATAACAGAATGGCTGTATCACCTTGATAATATTTTGTTGCTTCTCTTTATTTTATTTTATTTTTGTTTCTGGGATAGGGTGTAGATTGCCATGGATAGCTCTACTCTCCTCAACTCAAAAGGCAAGGCTGTGTGTTTCAGCTGCTGAGTAAATTGCCCATGGGCTGTTAACACTCTGGACACACACTTTGAGCCTGCATTAGCTTATCTCTGGTTTATGATGTGTGATTTTACTTTATAGATGGGCTGGCTGACTCAGCCATTTGGACTCTGTTTGTGAACTGATTTATGACCCAAGACTTTGTTTCTCGGGTGGCTTCTGCTGCAACCCTACAGAATCTATTTGTTACTTGGTTTATGACTGGTAATTTTGCTTCATATATACACACTTCTGCCATGGTCCTGCAGGCATTTGTTTATCCATTTACTGACCCAAAGACTGCATTTCTGTAATGACTATCCTCTGAAACCCTGCTAATAATTCCTAATCTAGAGTCCAGCTAGTATCTCTAACTCCTAAGGTAGGACAGTAGGGCAAGACAGTCTTGCTCTGCTCCGACTCATTGTTCCTAGGTCATGAAGAACAAGCAGGGAACAGAATGGCAATATCAGAATACAGTGTTATATCTATGGTTGGGTTAGATAGACCCTCTTGGAAAAAACAATTCTGTGAGGGTGAACTATGACCATAAGGTAGTAAAATGACTGGATCTTATAATAACTATATACACATCCCAACAGCAAATTCATTCAGCAATGTGTATGAAGAATTCACTAAGTGGGCTGCTTATCTCCCTGACTCATGCAATTAAAGCTCTGCATGAAAGATCATTTTCAAATCTCCATTTAGAGGCATACATACATATATAATTTTATGTATGTATATATACATATTTATATATAACTATGTTGAAATGTATGTGTATGTATATTATGGAATACAAATATAATATATAGCATAGTATTTAATATATTATATTATATACCAATTGTGTATATATGTATGTGTATATATATACATATATATTTTATTATATATGTGCTTTTTAATTCCATTTTATTTTAGGCATGTGTTATATTTCCGTAACTTCCCAAAACTCACAATCTAATTTCTTAAGTACCATAAAATCTCATCAAATATTGTCATTTCTTAAATAACAAAATGCATGCTATTTGTTCTTTAATTATGACAAAGTTAGCAGAGACATTACTCTGTCATCGTTCAATGGTAAGAGGCATTAAATGTCAGTAGTATCAAATAACATTAAAAATAAGTTGACTATATGTTATTAGGCAAGAAACTATGGGGTAAAGATATGGGACATGGTTGAGAATCATCTGTCTTTGTGTAGTCAAGTCATAGATGGGTTAGAGCAAAAGTTAAAATCAGTACCAAATTAGAAGAAAAAATAAAGATGAAAAGAAGATACTGGGTAGAACTACACCTTCTCCTGTCTGGCCTATTTAAACAAGTTGTTGACTCCAAAAAATGGGAAATGTACAAAGGTAAATAAATTGATGGGTTATTGCCATTTTCTAGAGAAGTTTAACCAATAAAAATATTAGCATAATGAGGAAGCCCAGAGAGCCCAGCAACCACCTAAATCAATAATCACTTGACCTTCTTGACAAATGAAGGAAGAAGGCAGCGAAGCACCATAATCACTTAGGGAATAGGCTAATTCTCAAAACACTATGGCAGAGTGCTATGGAAGATTACAAGCATGTGTTGGTACTGAATGTTATTAGAGGGGAAAAGAAGCCTACAGGCACCTTGTCACATGACTGAGCTAAACTAGATTTTCTAAAGAGCATTTGCATATTAACCTTGAAGGAAGAGAGTAAATAGACAAAAATGGGATGTATATTCTGGCCCATTTTATCATAACCGATAGTAGAGCCACCACATTTGTTTCCTTTTACCTAACTATATAAAGAGTATCAATGGTATTTAATAAGAAGAAAAGAATTTAGAAATGATTGGTGCTAGAGATCAGACCCAACCATTTTCTTTTTTTTTCTTTTTGCGGGCCCTCATCACCTCAAGCTAAATTATTGCGATAGCCTGTTCATGGGTTCCCCTGCTGCTGCCTCAATTCTCTTCCCCATCCAGTACATCCTTCATTCAGCCTCCAAAAAGATTTTCCTGAAGGACAGGTGTGATCATGTCACCTCCCTACTCAATAAACTCAGTGGCTCAGTATCACCTCCATTATCAAACACAAAACGCTCACTTTGGCATTCAAAACCTATCATAACCTACCCCTTTTCTATCTTTCTAGTTTTCCTGTGCCTTACTCCCTTCAATTTACTCTTTGATCCAGTTACACTGGCTTTCTGACTATTTCACAAACAAAATAATCCATGTCTGAGCTCTGGGCATTTCCTCTAGCTATCTCCCATGTCTGGAATATTCTCACTCCTCCACTCTGACTACTGGCTTACAATTTGTTTCTTCAACAAGGACAATTATGATTCTGATTTCCCTGGTATAGAGAATTTCTAGGTGAGAAACTTCATCAATCAATGTAGGTTGGCTCCATTTAAAGTCTTAAAGCAGAGCTTAGCAAACTATGACCCACAAGTCAAATCAAGACAAGCACCTATCTTTGTAATGTCCATAAGTTAAGAATGGTTAAAATGTTACAAAAAATTCTTAGCTCAAAATCCATACAAAAAAAAAAATGATGAGCCTGATTTGGTTCACAAACCATAGTTTACCAACCTCTGGTCTTACAGAAATATTCAGAGATCTAAAATTTCAAGTGAATTGCCCAGATAGGGTTATCTGGCTAGTAAATGTCAGATCTGAGATGTGATCCCACTTATTCATTACTCTGAGGCTAGCTCTCTATCTACTATTTTATGATTCTTGTATTGTGCCATTGCAATTCAAATGATTAATTTTTTAATTTACGGTACATATTTTAGCCTTATATATTTGGTAAGCTTTATTTAAGAAAAAGGTGAGGGTGGAGGACAAGTGCTTTCTATTGTACCAAAGAGACTATTTCTACTGGGAAAACAAAAACAAAAAACAAAACAAACAAAGAAAAAAACTATTCCCTTATTATTCAAAAGAGAATGTGGATCTTTGCTGAACTATTAGTAATGTATAAGGGATCAGAAAAAATCCCCACCACATTGGAAAGTGTTTTAATTTTTCCCCCAAAATATTTAAATCTAAAGGATCATTGGCACATATGCTCCATGATTTCTTACTTCCTATATGGATTTATTGAAAGACAGTACCTAGTTAAATATAGTTGCTCAAATGGAATAGAGAGCCACAGGATAACAAATTTGCAAGGGACTTCAGAAGATACATAGACACAGACACAGATATATTATATACTTATATGCATGTATACACACATGTATGTATATATTTCTCCTCTATAATATAAATGATAAATGCCTATCCAGCCTTTGGTTAAAGACCTCTTTCCTAGAAGAGCCAATTGCCTCCCCACTTCTAATTGAGAAAGAAAGAAAAATGAAACCCTTGCTATAAATATGTATGGTCCTTACCCTGGAACATGACTGCTAGGTACAAATCCTCTATCCAGTTTTTGGTCACAGAACTAGAGCTGCCTGGGGACAGATTGATTTTGCCAGTTAGCACCTAAATCTGCATCCTGTTGCAACTTTGGGCTCCTCTTAGCTGGATTTGGATCCTCTCCTTGCCCTAGTACACAACCTCTACTTATCCAGAAATGCTCTGCACAGCCTTTCCTGACTAGATGGCCATTTCTAGTGATACCAGACCTCTCTGTCTATCTCACTGTGCTGACCTGGAGTGAAAAATATAAAACCTTGTCAAAGAGATAATCTTCATGAAAATTATATGAATCAAACAGAAGCTAATGCCTATGAGAGAATAAATTTTCAAACAAAGCCAAAATAATGAAAAAATAGGAGAAAATGGATGATATCTTAAAGCAAAATCAAGTGACTTGGAAAAACTATTAAAGATTAACATAAAATTAAGATTCATTGGACTAAGTGAATGCCATAACCAAAAAAAATCTGATGCATTATATTTCAAAAAAGTCTTAAAATAAAATTTCTGTCTTAAAACTAGAGGGTAAAATATAAAGAATAAAAAAGAAGAGGGTGGAGCCAAGATAGTAGAGTACAGGGACTTGCTTGAGCTCTCTCTCAAACCTCTCCAAATACCTGTAAAATGATTTTAAACAAATTCTAGAGGTACAGAACCCACAAAATGACAAAGTAAAGCAAATCTCCATCCCAAGACAACCTGGAAGTTTGACAAGAAGGGTTTATTGCATCAGGCTGGGAGCTGAGTGCAGTCTAGTATAGGTAAGGCCAACATAGACAGGGCAGGAGCAGGCCTCAGGGGATGGAATCACTGGCAGCTGTTGTGGTTTCCAGACTTCTCAGGACACAAATGCCAAGGACAATGTAGAAGGTCAGTGGGAAAACTCTGTCAGACCTGGGTGACAGAAGAACATGGTCTAGCCTCAGCCCTGGATCAGCAGAAGTGGCAGTAGTGGTGGTGGCAACAGCAGTGGCAGCTGCTTCCAAAGCTCCAGGCCAACAGATAGTGAGGGGATCAAATTACTGATCAAAGGGGGATTGCAAGGATCTCCTTGCTGGTGCTAAGGCAGGATTCTCTTGCTTTGCCCTGCTTGAATCTAGGTTGTAGTCCTGGGTGGAGGTCCTGGGGTGAGGAGGAGTGATGGTATGGCAAAGCTTCTGGCCACTGTGGAGAGGGAATCCTCCTCACAGTTCCAAGGCAAAAAAGAGTGCTTGAGGTCACTCACAGACCAGAGCACAGGCCAGGAGAAGGGTAAACACTTCTCCTTGGATCATACCAACTTAGAAGAACTGAAAATTTGCAAGTGCCTAGAAGTAGCTCTGAAAATAGCTGTGCAAAACCCCTGAAGCATGGGACAGAGCACTCTCCATTCTGGAAGCAGAGTCCTACCTTGACAAAGAGCTCAAAAGTCAAGTAATTGGCTGGGAAAATGAGCAAACAGCATAAAAACTCAGACTATAGAGACTTGTTTTGGTGACAAAGAAGATCAAAACATACAACAAAGTCCAAGGACCTACATCTAAAGCCTCCAAGAAAAATATAAAGTTGTCATAGGCCATGGAAGAGCTCAAAAAGGATTTTGAAAATCAAGTAAGAGAAGTAGAGAAAAAATTGGGAAGAGAAATGAGAATGATGCAAGAAAATCATGAAAAAAGAGTTAACAGTTTGCTAAAGGAAACCACCCAAAATGCTGAAGAAAATAATACTTTAAAAAACAGATTAGACTTAAATTACTGGGAGCCAAGATGGTGGAGTAAACTCAAGTGTTCTTCTCTTCCCCCCACCCCCAACCCCGATGATCTTGAAAAACCCAGAGAATATTGACCCAGGAAAAATCCTAAAATACAGGAGCTGGCAGTACAGGTACAGCAGTCTTTTAGCTTGGCAAGCTAAGGAAATCGATGGGAAAGGTCACTCTTACTGTGGATGAAGGGCACCAGTTCTGGATGGGAGGTGTCCCAGCAAGCCCCATGTCAGCAGACCAGCAAGAGATACTGAACCCTTTGGGGGGGGGAGGCGGAGCCAACAAGTGCCAACACCAGGAACCCAGGCATGCATTTGCACAACCGGGGAATTGGCAAACAGCACCTGAGGCTACCCATGCATTAGGGTAGCTCTAGTAGAAGAGAAGACTTCCAGCAGCCAGACCACCCCTATCCACACCTAGTGCTGTGAGCTTCAGTGTAATGCTGGGGAAAGTCAGACATCATTTGGCCTTGATTTTGACACATACCAGCCAGCTCCAGTTCAGCACCAGGTGAACTGCAGCATTATATAGATTCTAGCTGATAGAACCAGAAGCAACATCACACAAAGTCAGTAACCAGGCCCCTTATCTCCCAGCACAAAAAGTTTAAGACAGGCCCACCCCCCCCCCATGTCTCAGAAGCAGAGATTCACTTTAAAAGCCAGGAAAAGGGCAATCACAATGAAGAAGCAAACTAGAAAAACAAAGACCATAGAACTTTATTATGGGGACAGGGAAGATCAAAATATGAATTCAGAATAGGACAGCATTGACACTATACCCACATCTGAAAACTCAAAAGTGAATATGAACTGGTCTCAAGCCCAAAAAGCATGCCTGGAAAAGCTCAAGGAGGATTTTAAAAGCCAAATTAGAGAGGTAAAAGAAAAATTGACCAATTCTTTTAAAAATACAATAGATGAAATAGAAAAAAAATCATAGATGAGAACAAAACTTTAAAAAGTAAAATTGGTGAAATTGATAAAGAGTACAGAACCTAACTGGAGAAAATAACTCCTTGAAAAGGAAAATTGGCCACATGGAGAAGAAGTTATAAAAGTTAACTGAAGAAAAAAATTGTTAAAAATTAGAATTGGGCAAGTAGAAGTTAATGACTCTATGAGGAATCAAGAAGCAGTCAAACAAAACCTAAAGAATGAAAAAATATAAACTATCTCACTGGAAAAAAATAGACTAACACAAATGGCAAAAGAGGTCCAAAAATCCGATGAGGAGAAGAATGCCTTAAAAAGCAGAATTGCATGAATGGAAAAGGATTCCAAAAGCTCACTGAGGAAAAAAACATTCCTTAAAAACTAGAATGGAGCAAATGGAAGCTAATGACTTTATAAGAAACAAAGAAATAATAAAACAGAACAAAAAGAATGAAAAAATAGAAGACAATGTGAAATATCCCATTGGAAAAACCACTGACCTGGAAAATAGATCCAGGAAAGATAATTTTAAAATTATTGGACTACCTGAAAGTCATGTTCAAAAAAAGAGCCCAGACATCATCGTTCAAGAAATTATCAAGGAAAACCTCCTTGATATTCTCAAACTAGAAGGTAAAATAGAAATTGAAAGAATCCACTGATTGCCTCTTGAAAGAGATCCCAAAAGGAAAACTCCAGGGAATATTGTAGCCAAATTCCAGAGTGCCCAGCTCAAGGAGAAAATATTGCAAGCAGCTAGAAAGAAACAATTCAAGTATTGTGGACACACAATCAGGATAACACAAGATTTAGCAGCTTCTACATTAAGGTATTGAAGGGCTTGGAATATGATATTCTGGAGGTCAAAAGAGCTAGGATTAAAACCAAGAATGTCCTATCCAGCAAAACTGAGTATAATCCTTCGGGGGGGGGGGGGAAATGGATATTCAATGAAATAGAGGACTTTTAAGCAATCTTGATGAAAAGACCAGAGCTGAATAGAAAATTTGACTTTCAAATGCAAGACTCAAAAGAAGCATGAAAAGGCAAACAGGAAAGAGAAATCATAAGGGACTTATTAAAGTTGAGCTGTTTACATTCCCACAAGGAAAGATGATATTTGCAACTCACACCTTTCTCAGTACTAGGGTAGTTGAAGGGAATATGTGTGTGTGTGTGTAGAGTATATACATATGTGTGTGCGTATATGCACACACATATGTATATATAGACAGAGGGCACAGGGTGTGTTGAATATGAAAGGCTGATACATAAAAATAAAATTAAGGGGTGAGAAGAATTTATTGGGTCAAGGAGAAAGGGAAAGATAGATAGGGGCAAATTATCTCACATAAAAGAGGCAAGAAAAAACTGTTACAATGGAGAGGAAGAGGCAGAAGGTGAAAGGGAATGAGTCAATCTTATTCTCATCCAATTTACCTCAAGGAGGGAATAACATACACAATCTACTGGGTATTTTACCCTACAGGAAACTAGGGGAGAAAGGGATAAGGTGGGAGGATGATATCAGGGAGGACATATTGGGTGAGGGGGTAGTCAGAAGCACACACTTTTGAAAAGAGACAGGGTTGAAGGAGAAAATAGAATAAATGGGGGGGATAGGATGGAGGGAAATATAGTTATTCTTTCATGACATGACTACTACGGAAGTGTTTTGCATGACTACACATATATAATCTATATTGAATTGCTTTCTCAATGAGGGTGGGTGGGGAGGGAAGAAGGGAGAGAATTTGGAACTCAAAGTTTTAAAAACAAATGTTAAAAATTGTTTTTACATGCAACTGGGAAATAAGGTATACAGGCAATAGGGTATAGAAATTTATCTTGCCCTACAAGAAAGTAAGGGGGCAGGGGATAAGGGGGAGTGGGGTAATAGAAGGGCGGGCAGACTGGGGGAAGAGCTAATCAGAATGCATGCCATCCTAGGGTGGAGGGAAGGGAGAGTTGGGGAGAAAATTTGGATCTCAAAATCTTGTGGAAATGAATGTTGACAACTAAAAATTAATTAATTAATTAAAAAAAAGAATAAGAAAGAAATAATTGATTGATTACTTCCTCAAACAAATCCCCAGATGAAAACTTTGAGGAGCATTATAGTCAACATTTAGTATTTTCAAATCAAGCAACATATATTACAAGCTGTAACAGTAAAGCAATAATAACAAGGTAGATGATAATTGTCAAATTACCTATGTAGTTCTGTATTGCAAAGTATATGAGACCTTCCTCATAGAAGGCAGAAGAAGTAAACCACTTATTCAGACACCAGAGAACCATATCCCACAAGCCATTTATCCAGTCTATCAGAGTAGTAAAACATTACTCACACAATATAAAAACCTGGAGCCTTTCCATCCCAAAACCTCTCCAACCCGCTGCTGGGGTCTTCCCTAAAACAAACTCACAGTACAGCTAAGTCAACCTGTTCAGTTCTAACAATCATGAGGGTGGCCATTAGCAGCCATAACATCTCTCTCTCTCTCTCTGTCTCTCTCTCTGTCTCTCTCTCTCTCTCTCTCTCTCTCTCTCTCTCTCTCAGCATTTTCTGTGACATAACTTCCTTTTCTTGTCAGAAAGCTCCTCCCACCACATATGTCTTAGGCTTTCTGTGACATAAGCAGGTCACATGGCCTATTAGTGGGTGGGAAAGATCTTCAAATCTAAATTGCTACTACACAAGCATCCAGGAAAAAAAAAAAAGAATCCATTCTGAGGAGCCACAGTCAGAATCTCATATAATTAGAAACATAATCCATGATGATAAAGGAATGGAGAAAACTTGGAATACAATCTTCCAAATGTCAAAGTCTATAGTCTTAGAGCCAAAAATAAATTAGCCAGCAAAATTGAGTATAATTCTGCAGGAGGAAAATGGAGTTTTAAATGAAATAGAAGACTTCTAAAGATTCCGGATGAGAAGACTAGAGCTGCATAAAAATTTTGAAGTTCCCATGTAGTAGTGAAGAGAGACATAAAAAGGTAAACAAAAATGAACAATGATAAGGGTCTAAAGAAGGATAAATTGCTTATATTCATATATGGGGAGATGATATACATGTACGCTCTGAATTTATTATGGTTATTATTATTATTATTATTATTATTAGTCTTAAAAGTAGCATAATTAGAAAGAAGCCTTGGGGGTAGTTCTGTTATGTGTTGATCTTATTAGAAGAATGGAAAGAGAGTGGAAATGGAATATACTGGGTGAAAGGGAAAGTACTTTTGAAAGTTGTCTCGCATACTTGGGTGGACAATCTACAAACAAAAAACGAGGAGAAGCTGACTGTTGCAACTCACTGTCATCTGAAGTTGTCAAAGGAGGGAAGAATACATCCAGAGAGCTGTAAATAAATACATTTTACTCAATAGGGAAGTAGAAGAGAAAGGGAAGAAGGCAGAAAGGGTAATTAAAGGGAACTTAGGTTTAATGAGGGATAAGTCCTAGGCAAAACAAATTCTAACTAATGATCTATCAAAAAATGTATAGCTATTTTTGAGGTTATAAATAATGGGATCTGAGAAATTGAGTAACAATGTCTGGTATATAAATATAATGGAATACTATGGTGATGTAACAAATATGAAGGGGATGGTGTCAACCAACTCTGAGAAGATTTGTATGAACTAATGCACAGCAGAACGAAGTGATAAAAGCCTAGAATCTCTCTCTCTCTCTCTCTCTCTCTCTCTCTCTCTCTCTCTCTCTCTCTCTCTCTGTCCCCCTCCATATCCATATCATATCTATTCCTCTATTATCTATCTATATTTAAATTTATATCTGTATGATTATATATATAACCTTTTGTATATGTGCCCACACATACATACATATTTCCTTTTGGAAAATGGCTAATGCAGAACATTGTTTTAGTTGATTATACATGTTTATAAGAAAATTTTATTTTTTCTTTCATTTTCATATGATGGGTGCTAGTGGGAAGAAGATTAGGTAGTTTCTTATTGTTTGAAAAAAAATAATTAAAAAAAAACAAAAGACAATTGACAGTTTGTTGACTTTCTGGGCATTGTACCAAATTGTTTTCCAGAATGACTGGATCAATACACAGCACCATTAAGATTACATTAGTGTACCTGTTCACCCACAAGCCCTCCAATATTTGTTATTTTTTTCTTTTGTTATTTTTGCTAGTCTGATAGGTATGAGATAGGTCCTCAAGTTGCTTTTATTTATATTTCTCTATTAGTGATTAAAAGCATTTTTTTCTTTATGGTTAATGATAGCTTGGATTTCTTCCTTTGAAATTGCTTGTTCATTTCCTTTGACTATTTATTAGGGAATGGCTCTCCATCTTACAAATTTGAATCAGCTTCTTACATATCTTAGAAATGAGACCTTTTTCAGGTTAATATATTGAATAGATTCTCCCAAAAATACTTGTTTCCTTCTAATTTTTGCTATATTTACTTTTTACAAAAACTCAACTTTTAAATTGCAAAACTATCCATTTTATATTTTGTAATCCTCTTTATTACTAGTTTAGTCATGCAGTCTCCCTCTATTCATAAATCTAAAAATTAATTTCTTCCTGTCTTTCTGTAATATGCTTATATCTTTTATATCTTAGTCATGTATTCATTTGTGAATCATATGAGGTGTTGGTCTGCTAGATTGCTGTCCAATTTCCTAAGTAGTTTTTTTTATTAAATGTGAGTCTTTCTCCAAAGTAACTAGGATTTCTGTTTTTATCAAACACTATGCTAATGTGTTTCTTTTCATCTGGGTCCAGAATTCTCATCGACTCTTAAGACAGTTGGAATGAATGGCTTGACCATGATCGTCTAAAAGGACATAATTCTTGGTTTTAGGCTTTAAAAACAGATTAGGATAAGTAGCACTGAGCTTGTTCAAGGATTGATTGCACTGACTTAAATACCCCTAGACTAAAAGGATAGAATGGGAAGTGGTGTAAACCAATGAAACTTGGAGAAAGCCAGACCTAGGTCCAAATCTTTAATTGATTCTTATCTCTGGTGGCATAGAGACTTTCAGTCATGGACTCAAAAAATCTTAAAGCTGGAAGGTATCTTAGAGATCAACTAATCAAAAAGATTTGTTTTACAATGAAGAAATTGGGGCTTAGAGATGGTATGATCTGCATATGGTCATATAGGCTGAACTTACATTTCAAATGAAGTCCTGTGATTCCAAATCCAGTGCCCTCTTTACTGTACCAAGTTACCATTCTACAAGTTTCCCTCTTTCTAAATGTGAAAACTGACAATCAGAGTGTATAAGTGACTTTCTTAATGATATAATGAAGAATCTGACCTCAGATTCTCACTAGCTGTGTGCCTGGACAAATTACCTAACCTATGTTTACCTTAGTTTTCTCAACTGTAAAAGGGCAAAAGTAATAGCACCTACTTTTCAGGTTTTTGAAATGATCAAATAAGACCAAAATAAGTGACATAATATTAGCCAATAGCACAGTGTCTGATACATATTAGGTGCTATCTAAATGTTTATTCTCCACCCACCCCTGTCCCCACAAACACACATAACTAATAAATGGCTATAAATAGTTAAGTAGCATTTATTGAGCATTCAGTATATACCTAGAACTCTGCTAGACATTATAAAAGATTCAACAGAAACATAAGAAATAGGCCCTGGAATAAACATTAGGATTTGGAAATGGACAGGATTTAGAAGAATGAAAAAAATATATGGAATTGGGAACAAATGGAAACCATTTCTGTTTAGATAAGCCCTCAGAAAATTCCTCTAGTTTTCATTTTAAAATTTCATCTTGATGTAGTATAATTTGGCAGGAATACCCCTCTTCCAATCAGAATAATGCCTATGTTAGCAAGCAACAATAGGTAAATTTGCATGGGAAATCAGCCTGTCTCTCACTATTAGGGTATAGTGTTCCTTATATATCCTCTCTGTAACAAACTGACATTTAGATGGAGAGTGTATGGCCCTGGTTACTATTTCATATATAGTACTTGACACAGTGTCAGTCATACAGTGGCAAGAAAACTGCAATAGTCTAAAAATTTACTACAGAAACCCTGAAATAGCTCAGCCTAAAGATCACTTGGCTCATCCTCACTTCTCTGCAGTGAGGCAAAGATGCTTGTCCCCTTTACCAGGATGTTCCTGCCTAAGCCACTTTACAATAGTTTATTCAAAATTGTTAGATATCAGTGGCGAGGAACAATCCATGTGTAAGGAGCTCAGAGTTGTAAAAAATTATTTATCAAACAGTCACGAGATGCCTTGTACTCTCAAAGGATCCAATAAAGACAAATCCTGAACTTTTAGACTTGCTTTGGTGGTCAACAGAGTGGTTACCTTTTCTTCATATTGTTTCCTGAACCTAGAATTCTCTTCTCCATCTCTGTCTCTAGAAGTTGAAATCTTATAACATGCTTAAATCCCAGTTCCAGTATCTTCACTCCATAGAATTTTCACTGTATCTTCCTGTTAGAATTAACCCTCATATTTAGGACCACTCATGCATTTAATACGATCCATTTTGTAGTGATCATTGGGAAAAAAGGTTTAGAGACTGGGCCCTGGATTGCATTGGTGTAGGAAAACTACAGATGTAAAATACCCTCCAATATTTATTCTTTTCAATGTCTTACTGCCCCTTAAGAATAAGTCCTTCAGTAACTGGTACCTTATTTTATTGACTTCTGTGTTCTCCAGTACCTATCATAGTGCTTTGCAATTAGATACTGCAATAAATACTTGTAGAAGGAAGAGATAATTTGTAAAGAGAAAGAAAGAAGAGGGAAGAGGAAGGAAAAGTAGTGATCCAAAAAAGTTTAAAATCCTGAAATATAAAAATGCAACTATTCCAAAAGGGAAAGTAATATTAGAGAAGGGCATTTATGATGTTCTTCTTTTAAAGGTTAATAATGGCAAAGCTGCCAAGTACATGTAAGGATTAAGTATTGGAACTAATTGTAGAAAGCAGATCTCCATGTATAGAAAAATCAAGAGAAATGGAAGAACCACAAATTTTTCTCATTCTCTTGCGACTCCTTCAATCACATTAGTTTTTGCCTTCTATAAATGTGAAAATGGTCTAAAGGTTTTAAAGAGTATTTGTTCTCTTGATAGAATTTAACTTTGGTGTTATGCATAGGACTTCCAAGATCCTTGTTATGGTTGAATTTAAAATATTTCCTTCTCAGAAAGACAAGCCTTGCTATATTTAAAATGCAGTTGAATCTTCCTATTTCTGTTTGCGTTATGCCTAATATCCATAGCTCTCACTCATACCAAAATTAATCATTTGGTCAGATTATCTCCAGGGTGGAATTATTCTTCACCTTCTGTTTAATATGTTCAAATTGACACATTCTTCCTACTCCTTCCTGGTTTGAGTTTTCAGGCTCTAGAAATAAGTGTGGGCAATGTGGGAGAAGTTCATGAGGTCTGTGCTTAAAGCTAGAGCTGATGCTGCCACCTCATATTGTTGACTTAGATCCATAGTGGATCCATAGTGGATCCACAGTGGAGCAGAAAGAGCACTGGAAATGAGAGGAACTGGGTTGAAATTATTTTTATTTATATAAATGATTTTAGGCAAGCCACTTCTCCTGTGCGGGCTCTAATTGTTCATTTGTAAAATGACTGAGCTACATTAGACAACCTCTAAAGTCCTCTCCAACTTTCCATCCTGGAAGTATCAATATGCCAAGGATCTTTAGTGTGGTTTATAGGAGCTATTTCTGCTGATAAAGATGGCTACTCATTTGTAACTTTTTATATAAATCACAGAAAGTAGCTTGAGTCTCATAGATATTTTTTCCATAGTCACATAACTAGTGCCATAGGTAATATCTGAATCTAGGTCTTCTTGATTCTATTTCGAGTATCCTACCCCCACCCAATATTACCATACTATTCTAATATAGTATATTCTCAAATACTGGCCACTAGTAAAATGAGATGTATTTTAAAGTATATAATATATATGTATATACATACACACATATGTATATATAATACATACATACATACATGTGTATATATTATACATACATATGTGTATATATTATATATACATATGTATATATTACATATATACATATGCATCTATATATAACACACATGTATATAAAATATGTATGTACATAGATACACTGATATATAATTATATAATAACTACATTAAATATGCTTATTGTGAATGGAAAATGGTTTAGGAAAAGAACATCAAGTTACCCTGGCTGCATTCAATTGGGATGTTGAGACGTGATCAAGTGAGGCATTGTTGATAAATTCAAATCCCTGCATCTTGTAATGGGAGAGAGGGAAAAGGAAAGGGAGAGAGGGACAGTTGAAGACCAACTGCAAATTCCACACCATTTGGGTACCTAACCCCTTTCTATTTTTCTAGTCTTCTCATACTTACTCCCTGCCATGTACTCTTCAATCCAATAACACAGACCTCTTTGCTATTCCACAAACAAGCCATTGCATCTCTCAACTCTGAATATTTATTTCTGGCTGTCCTCCATGCCTGCAATGATCTCCCTTCTTTTTTTGACCTATTAGCTTCCCTGTTTTCTAAGTCCCAGCTAAAACACCATCTTTCACATCTTTCCCAAACCCTAGTAATCTATTCCCTTCCCACTGTTAATTTTTTCCTATTTATACTTTTTCTATATTGTCTGTACATATTTGTTTGCTTATTGTCTCATCCATTAGATTGTGAGCCCCTCTAAGGCAGTCTTTTTGCCTCTTTTTCTATCCTCAGTTCTTAGTACAGTGGCTAGTACATAGTAAGTTCTTAATAAATGTTTATTGATTGATTTATTAAGGCCAGGGCCATGCTGGGGTGGGGAAATGCTCATTGGAACTCTATTATAGGATGCACTCATTTGATATAAAGCAGATTATTTTGGGAGAGAGACCAGTCTATATTTGGACCAGTACTATATTACTGAGTAACTACTATGTGAACAGTACTGTCCAACATGCTATAAGGGACTGGACATGGATGCTGATTATGATCTCTTCACATATAGCTGCAGATATAGGCTGGCTACACTTTCCTGTCCCCCATCCCCATGCCTTCCTGCCAAAGCATTCTTGTATAAAACCTGAATGTGGTCTATTATCCATTTTATTTTGCAGATACCTATTTTTCCCTCTGAAAAGAAATTTTATTTTAGGGGCATGGCCTATTTTGGGGAATGGGGGAGATGGTGAAGTGCATTATGACCAATATAGAAGCTAAGGAATTGACACTTACACAGGAAGATGAGAGAACAAGACTGTATAATATAAAGTGATAATTCTTATCACATAGTTCCCTGGAGTGGTGGCTACCTCTGCAGGGAACTAACTCCCAATCTTTGTAACCCTTCTGTCTGGGTTCCTCAACTCTGTTTTTCCATCTGTTTATTTCTTTTAAAGAAAAAAAATAAAAAAAATATGTATTTCTTTTGTAAATGGACATTCATGACTCAGAAAATTCCTTTATTTAATTGAGCTATAATATTTTTAATCTGGATACTTCGAAAAATGCAGATAGCAGTTTATCTCTGCCTTTACATCTAGTGAATCTCTTGATCTTTTCCTTCCATAAATACTCAAGGATACCTCTGCCTAACAAACTGGACATATTTCTCTAAGATTTTGACATTCTGTGGCTATAAATGCAGAACTTAAGCCAACAAAATAAAGTGTCTTTAATTATGTAAGATGATAACCTAATATTGTTATTCTTTAATGTCTCAATATTTTCTACTTTAAGGTCTTTTTTGTCTTTTTTTCCTGTTATGTGAGCTGAAGGTCTTGGAAACATTTGATGATCTATAAATTGATAAGGAATCATCAATTGATGGGATAAATGAGTGTAATGCTTGGCCTAGTGCCTCCCCACCTCCCCCCAGCTACTGGTTCATATGGACTGATGACTGGGATGCTAGGAGATGGATTTTGGGGAGGTCCAGCTCTGTGAGTAAGCTTTTTATGAGGATAGAAGTTGGGAGAAGTAATCACAAAGAGAAGAATTCTCAGGGATAAGAGGACCCTCAATTGGCATTACTCAGTTAGCCCTCTAATAATATCATTTTCTCAGAAAGGACTGCGAATCCCTTGAGACAAGGACAAATCCAGAGACCTTTCTCTCTACTGTGGCAAAGGCTGCTTCCAATGACAGATGGCTTGATTTTATCTGAGGGCAGTTCCAGATACTATCTGTCCGGACAATAAAGATCCATAAGAGGAATCAACAGGGAGCAATAGGAAAATACACAATAGAGAGTAATTACCAGGAGCAACACAGAGCAGTTGGAAGAAGCACTGAGTTACTGCTAAAGGAACTGTGCATGGTATTACATGCTGGATGCAGCTGGAGATTCATGACTATTTCAGTGAGACTTTGCTCATATCTTTGGAAGAGAGTTACTCATTGAAGTTTATCTTTCCTTTTTCAATCATGGAATTGATTTCCATAAACTTTAATTAATTGCCTACTCTGGTAGGTAACAGGACATATAGACCTTGCCTCAGAGCCTTAGGTTCAGATCTCACCTTTGACAAATACTAACTGGATGCCTTTGGGGAAATCACTTAATAGAGTACAGTAGGCCAAAAGGGTCAAACATGCAACCTGTGGCATGTGTCCCCTAACACTATCAGACCTGAAGCAAAATGTACTTGGGAAATAGTTAACAAAATAAAATACAAGACCCAATAATATTACATTTAAAAACTAAGTCACTATGCAGCCTTCAGTGATCTTTATCAATGGATTAGTGGCCTCATTTCTATTTGAGTTTGACACCACACTGCTCTAAGCAACTCACTAAAACTATAGGTTTTAGAGATGTCAACTTCCATTGGTCATGGGAGGTTCCTAACCCAGGAATCCCTTATATCAATGAAATCATAGATTCAGTCTCTATTACTATGTGTGAAGAACTTTGATGAAAAAAAATCAAAGAACTATCATGCTCCTGACTGGACAAGTCAGAAGGTAGATACAGCATTTAAAGAGATAAATGCTACTGACTCTTAGAGGGATCAGAAAAGATTTCTCCAAAGACATGATACCAAAGTTTGCCCTTAAAGGAAGTCATCTGGCATTGAACCAAATTTTTTCTCTAACTTTTTAATGAAATTTTTTTTTCTGTAACTTTGTGAACTTCATGCTTGTGAGGGAAGTTGGGGTCAAGATACTCAGGGGGTGTTATGTAGTTTCACAGATTTTCTCTATGAAGCAATCCATTATCCAGAAAGCCAGACATCTCCCAAAGTGAGGTTGTGTCCTTCATGAAGTGAAAAATTCGTGGTTGAAATAAAATTGTGTGTGTACATACATACACATTTATGTCATACAAACATATACACACTTAAGTACATAATCATCGTCTTTCTTGTCTCTGACTCTCTCTCTCTCTGTGTCTCTGTCTCTCTCCTCACTCTTTCCCTTCTCTCTCCTTCTGTATCTGCTTGTCTATCTAGAGTGAAAAGATGATAACATTTGTTTGTTGGTATGCACAGTCTTTATTCCCTTCGAGATGTGAAGAACAGTGTTATTTTTACACATTTTGAAAAGGGAGTGATATTGTTAAGTATGTGTGAAAAGTGGATGGTATATGAGGTGGCTGGGGTATAGCCTCTGTAGTCTTGGTTTATGGCCTGGAGATATTCTGATCTTTAATGCAAAGCTGAGACCATCAAAAAGACAGATCCCAGAATAAGAGTTTTTTTTTTTTCTAATCACGATCCAAGTCAGAAAGTCTCCATAGATCACACCTCCACAAATAGAGACAGAATCAGCTCTAGTTGGTGCAAATTAGATTCCACTCCTGGCAAGCTGCCCAAATGACCCTCTGATCAGCAAAGAGATACTGGGGGCCTGTTTATTAAACAGTGGAAGTAGCGGTTCCAAAGCACAGTGCCCTCAAAACTAATGGTAATCGACACTTTACCCGCAGTGTTTCATGTTTCCAGTTGCTGCTGTGGCCTGGGCTGTTGCTACAGCTACTGCCGTCACTGCTGCTCTCAACCTGCTCTCCAAAGATCTAGTTGATTGGAAACAGAAGCCATAGCACTGCATGATGTAAGGCCACTTAATGATTAATTAGAGCTCTTCTCATGCAGCACATTAGCAGAATACACTTCCAGGAGTCAGGATGAGCTCCCAAACTACAGATGGTTAGACTAGTCATAACAGAGCCAATCTGTGACACATGCTTGATAATATAATGGTATATTTAAGTAGTTACATGTTTGCACATCCAGTCTGTTTCCCATTAGCTTCAATCATATACTTAAGAAATTTAAAGTATATGCCCCTATAGATGTTATGTTATTTTATATTGAAGTATAATCACACAGTTTTCTCCTTTTTGCACCTTTAAAAATGCAGTTTATTGGAGAAATGCAAAGTATATTGATTGCACTCTGCTTCAGATAGATTTGGTTTTATTGAGAGATGTGGTAATATTTTAGAAACCATTAAAACATCTAGGGAAGGTTAAATCAGTAATAAGTTACAAAGGAATGGCAAAGGGAAGGGTGAGCTCTAATCAAGGATTCAAAAGAACTGTTCCATCTCTTTCACAACTAATGTTTCTTTTATTGTGGACATTTACTTTAATGACATTGAAAATCTAGCATTGTGAAACTGCATATGGCACAGGAAGTATGTTAGGCATAAATCCATATGTAGATTTTAAAACAAAATTCTTGCCCACCTTTGCCTCTCCTCTCAACCATCAAGTTGAGTGTTTCTCTGGCATTTTCTGTCTTCATAAGATGTGCCCAGGATCATCACCACAAATGAATAAATTTTGGTTTTATCTGGTATGATATTGCTGCCTTTTGGTCAAAATATAAGAATAAGCTTACTGTAGTGTGAGTAGATTCTCATCCTGTCCACCATTTTTGTTGGGTTGAAGAAAATGAGAATATCTGCTATCATTTTGTTCAGATGTGTCTGACTTTTTATGACTCCATTTGTGTTTCTCTTGGCAAAGATATTGGAGTGGTTTGTCATTTCCTTCTCCACCTCATTTGACAGATGTGGAAACTGAGGCAAACAGCATTAAGTGAATTGCCCAGAGTCACACAGCTAGTAAACATTTGAAGTTGAATTTAAAATCTCTGGTCTTCCTGATTCCAGGTCCAGTGCTTTATTCATTGCGCCACTTAGCTGCCCCATCATGTTGCTCATCACTGAAATCATCTGAAGTTGAGAATGATGCTATTACAGTACACAAAGGAATAAATACAATAGAAAGAAAGCATTAGGTTGTGAGCTCCATCATGGGGTGTACTGTCTTTTGTCTTTTGTATCCATAGCTCTTAGCACATAGTAATTATGTAATAAATGTTTATTGATTGATGGACAAGAGATGGATTTAATCTTATTATACTGATCATTATTCTATCAAGGCAGATAACCTATGTCAGGCCTACCATTGTCTGCTGGAACAGATTGTGAAATTTGGATTCTGATACTAGGATTTTTTTATTCATAAGTGGTTTCCAAAGAATATTGCAAAATAAATGTTTCAGTCTTCTTTGGGAATGATATAATGATGAAATTATATAGTCTAAAACTATATAGTCCTACAAGAATTATTACTCAAACTCTGTGAAGCCAAAAGACACAAAGGAAAGAAAACCAAATAGATTGGACACAGTATCACAAATAGGTACCTATTAAAATAATATTTTTAGATAATAGAAAAAGACAGTCAAAACTAAGAGAAATACTATTCTAAACAGAGTGGGGTCAAAAGAAAGACAAAAAGACTAAGCATGTGGAAATGCCTTAAAGATGTATGTATTTCTAGGTGTAGGAAGTTCTTCCAGCAATTCAGATCATAACTTTTCTATAACCTAGTAGATAATCAGGCAAACATGCATTTATTAAGCATCTCAAACTGGATGTCTTCTAGACATCATAAAATCATCATGTCCAAACTGGTTCATTATCTTTCCCTCCAAACCCACCCTTCTTCCTAATTTTCCTGTTACTGTTGAGGGTATCATTATCCTCCCAGTCACCCAGGCTTAAAACCCAGGTGCTATTCTTGACTCCTCATTCTCTTACCCTCCGTACCAATCTGTTACTAAAGCCTATCATTTTTACCCTTTTAACAACTCTAAAATATGCACTTTTCTGTGCCTATGCTACCACATGGTGCAGGCTGTTGTCACGTCATGCCTAGAATGTTGTAATAGTCTGCTGGTTGGTCTGTCTGTAGCATCTCTCCCCAACTCCCCAAACCCAGCATCTCCTCCATTCCATTCTCCATTCAGCTGTCAAAGTGATCTTCCTAAAATGTATATCACCTCCACTCCCCCCCCCACCCGTCAATAAACTCCATTGTTTCCCTATCACCTCCAGGATCAAATATAAAACCTTCTAGCATTCAAAGCCCTTTATAATCTTCACCTCTCACTTTACTATTTTTCTATGTCTTACTCTGCATACCCCCTTCCTCCTCCCACTTACTCTGTGATACAGTAATCCTGGCTTCCTTTCTGTTTCTTGAATGAGACATCCTATCCCCCTACTCTTGGAATTTTCATTGGTTATCCTACTTGCCTAGACTGCACTCTTTCTATATCTCTGCCTCGTGGCTTCTTTGGCTTCCTTCAAATCTCAATTAAAATCTTACCTTCCATAGAAGTCTTTCCCAATCCCCCTTAATTCTAATTGTTTTTGCTGATTATCTTCAATTTATTCTATATATACAGTCAATCCTCAACATTCATGTGTTTAACTTTCATGGTGTCAAGTATTTGTGTGATTTTATTAGTAACCTCATTTTCATTTTCCCATTGGCAACTGTGCACATTCATGGTTATGTACCATGGAGAAAAAACAAATGAGAGGCATAATGTGTGCAAGTTTGTGGAGTGGCTTGTATTCTACATGAATTTTCACTGTTCTTGTTCATCTTAGAATTGTAAAGAGTTCCCTGAACTTTTCTTGCATATTTTCATTGTTTGCTAAAGGGCTCCCCATGAATTTGTTGAACATTTTCATTGTTTTATGAACCCATCATCTATTGCCACTTCCATTTTAAATGTCAATTCACCTCTGGTATGTTCCCATATTCCAAGATCCTTAAGGATCTCAAATGTCTCAGGAAGCATACATGGCTGATGAATTATTTCAAGCTGGTGCATCTTTCAGGATCTCAAATGCCATCCACCAGCAATGAAAAACAGAGTGTCAGAGATTATGTTGAGACTTCCCCTGTCTTGGTGTCTTCCAACAGCAGTGACGAAAGCTTCAGCAAATTCTCCCTTGCTTTTCAGAGGTAGAATGGTTTACAGCAGTAAATAATATAGTATAATTCCATCATACTGTCATCTGATATGGTATAAGGCATGATTCATGTTAAAAATTTTAGTTTTAATATTATTTGCTGTATAATATTTATGGTACTATAGATTTCATGTGTTATGAAAAGTGGATATTGTCTGAAATCAGTGGGAGTTTTATTGAGATGTTGGCACAAAAAGTTACAGAATTCTAGGGAATTAATACCAAGAAAAAATGTTTTGCATGTCAACAATTTTATTTTGTGTACTGCATTTTGTAGGTTATTTCATGGTTACTGTGTTAGGAAAAATGTACATTATCAGAAGTAATGTTTTGTTTTAAAGAATTTTATGCAGAAAAAGCATATTTTCAGCAAACTCTAATAAAGGAAGACAGTTTTTGGTGGTCATGGGAACTTGACCCCCTATTTCCCTTAGGTTCCAGGTATCAACATTTGTGTTTTTGACTTTTGAGTCATTTTGAGGATTGCCTGTAGCATATTTGAAGATAGGTGTTTGCATGTTGTCTCCCCCATTAGACTGTAAACTCATTGAGAATGGGGCCAATTGTTTGCCTTTCTCTGTGTCCACTGAAGGTAGCACAGTACCTGGTACATAGTAGCTACTCAATAAATGTTTATTGACTTACACATATTATGAGAAAAAAGCTATGGATAAAAAGACAGAAAAGAAATAGTCATTGACCTCCAGGAGCTTAAATTCTATGGGGAGAGATACACTGACTTGTGCATGTGTGCATGTGTGTGTGTGTGTGTGTGTGTGTGTGTGTGTGTGTGTGTGTAACATCTTTGAAGTGATTAGATAGTAATGGGATATAACAACAATGCTGGTAACAGCTGCTGTGGTGATATAAGGCCAATAACACCAGCACACAGGAGGGCTGCTAGCACTTTGGTTTGCTCTTCTAAGGAAAGCAACTTGAAGTGGTTTACAATCTCACTTTAATTAAACACACATATATCATTCATTTAGTTCAGGGGAAAAAGTCAGCACCCTGAACTTCAGAGAAAACACAAACAGAAATTACAAGCAGAAATTATATAAAAAGAGAAAATAACACAAATCATCAGACAGGGCTTCTAACTGTCTGTCCATAGCAATACATACATAGTTACCAGAGAGAGAGAGAAGCACCAACATTTGGGTTTTCAGAGCCAGGGGGCTCCTTAATGGCTACCCAGAGTCTCCTCTGGTGAAATCGAGCTTTCTAATGAGTGAGCCCCCAAAGCAAAATGCTAACATCCAAGTATATAAACATGCTTCTTCAGGGTCAGAGGGCATCACAACCATGTGACTTGAACTCATGTGACTTAGGTTTTCTTGTGACTTAAGCAGGCCATCAAAAACTCTTGATTCAATCAAAGGCTCAATCAAAGGCATTTGATTACTTTAGTGCTGAGAAGCACTCCAGAAGAAAAAATAGCTAAAAGTCCGACTTTGCTTTCCATTACATAGGGGAGAATACTACTAGCTGTAGGGGGTCAGAATGGCTGCACTGGGGGTAAGTATTGAAAAAATAAATAACTTGAAATTGAGAAGGAATTCATTTCAAGCATTTTGTACAAGCTGTTCAAGGTTGTGGATGCAGGAAATAGAATGTTAAAGAAGTCTAGTTTGACTGGATTGTAGCATGTGGAAAATATAATAAGAAATGAAATGTGGAAAATATAATAAGAAATGAAAGATAGACTGTAAGAATGTTGTGAAGAACTTTAAAAGCCAAACAGAAAAAAAAAGTTAGTATATTAGCTTTTAAAAGCAATAAGGAGTCACTGAATTTTATTGAGTGGGGAGTGATGTAGTTAGCCCTATGTTTTAGGAAAAAGCACTTTGCTAGTTAAGTCGGGCAAGAATTGGAGAAAGGAGAGATTTGAGACAGGAAGATCAATTAGGGAACTCCTGTAATAATCAAGGTGAAAGATGACATAAACCTGAGCTTCTGTTGTCATCATGTAAATAGGAAGAAAGGGACAAATATAAAGGATATCGGAGAGGTAAAATTGACAAGACTCAACAATTAATTGCATATGTTGGGCAAATGAGAGTGAGAGATCGAGAATTAGTCTTAGAGAGAAGTCTGAGGCCCAGAATGATTAAGTAATTTGCCCAAGGCCATACAAGTTGTAAATAGCAGAGGAAGGATTCAAACTCAGATCTTCTAGCACCCAATATGATGCTATGTACATGGAAATATTCCAAAAAATTTGTAGCTGTACTAGTAGCCTTCCCCACCCCCTAGCCCCCCCAAATACCATATGAATCTTTGTTGTTCAGTCATTTTAGTTTTAAGGTTTTCTTGCCAAAGATTTTGAAGTAGTTTTCCATTTCCTTGTTCAGCCCACTTTACAGATGAGAAAACTGAGGCAAACAGGGTTAAATGACTTGCCTATGGTCACACATCTAGTATCTGAGGACAGATATGAACTTAGATCTTTCTGACTCCAGAACTCTATCCACTGCATCACCTAGGCTTCATATGAGCCTATGAAGCAATATATAACAGAGGGTGAAGCATTAAGCAAATGGAAGATAAAGTTTTTTGGTAATTCCAGGGATACACCATTTCAATCACTGTCATTCTGAAGGCTGATTTCTTCCAAGGTTAGGAGCCTGCTGCTTTTGGTTGAGAGATTTAGGCAGCCTTCTTATTTACCAATTACATCTCTTTTAAAGTCATGCACATCATAACCAAGAGCAACAAAGACTAGGAAATTGTTTATTTTGTTTTGTTCTTACTATGGTAAATTAAAATTGCATATAGACTTTTTGAGATGCCATTCTTCATTAAGAACTACATCAATGACAAGTAATATGTATAGAGTTTTCAAAAGAGTAAGTTATAATATCTTAACAAGGTCTTTGCTTGGCGCGGTCAGTTCTTAAGTACTTGCAAAGCCTGAATAGCAAGCCCTTAGAGAAAGTCTCTAAGGTGTCTCTTTATAGCACCTGTCACATAAAGACTTGTCGAGCATATGTTTCTCAAGCCTATGTTAATCGCTTTGTAACTCATCCCCTAACCCAGCTGGGGCACTGTAGCACCTTTTAGCAGCCTCTCACTGACATCACAGAGAAAGTTGCTCCATTCTTGGCATGTTGGGCAGCCCGGAGAGTACAATCTTCCCAATGCATTCTTCCCAGGGCAGGGTTGAGGTAGTTAAACTGATGTGATTTCCCAGGACTTACACTATCAGAGACAAAATTTGTGGCTCTAATTCCCAGCAAGCCGCACTGTAAATGTAACAGGGTGAGTCGAATTAATTATGAAAATAAACACACTTGGGGAAACTGAACATTGAAATTGGGTAACAGAATATTTATATTTAATGGAGGTGTCTGTGAATTATGCATTATCTGCTAACATTATTTGGAAGCATCCACTTTCATTTTTTAATAGAAATGTGATACTTAAAGTGTCTAGTTATTATTTCTTTAGTGAATTAGGTCCATTATAGTTTTGCATACATTTTTTTAGAAACAGATCACTGTATTTCCAAAGATGATGCAAACCAGCCTCAAAGAAAGTATCTTTCAATAGGTTTAAGCAAGTAATTAGTATACAGAGAAAATATGGATACTTTTATTACCAACCCTGACTCCAGAGGACTGATAATGGGAAAAACAAAAACAAAAAATAATAAAAATTTGTTCAGAGAGGTAGCAGAATATGGATGTGGGATTAGGTATATGTTATCAGACATGCTCAATGATTCATTTTCTTAACTTTCTTTTGTTTCTAGACAAAAATCTTTTCGGAGAAGAGTTAGGAAATGATTGCAATTTTTAAAAAATCAATCAAACTTTTTTAAGGAAAAACTGGATACCTTCAATACAAACATCAGTACAAGAATAATAAAAATTTAAGTTGCTGACAACACGTTACTACTGTCCTGTACTACATATGTTCTTTCCTCCCATGTGTGATTTTGTAATTTTGAAAAAACAAGCTAAGAATATATTTTGGGTTAGTTATTTGCTGCTCATTTATAATCTATGAAAAACTGAAGTGAAGCAATAATTTACTTTAAAAAATAGATAATAGTTTTACCTTCTTGTCAATACCAGGCACATAAACAAATGATATAAGATTAGTTTGTCTCTCTTGAACTAAATTCCCATTTAAAAATTCTCCATTCAGATGAGTCATATGATGTCTGCGAACTATAAGACTGTTTTGACTTGTCTCTCTGATAATTTGATTGAAGTCACTTCTGTGTTTAGGGAACATTTTCCATCACATTTTTGGAATTGCATTATGCTACAGGAGTACTTTTCTTTTTCATCATGGAATTATCTGAGATGTCTGAACCAAATCAAACTGATTGGGCTGAGCCTTTCTTCTGTGTTCTATTTTCCTTTTCACTTTAAAGTTGGTAGGCATCGGAGGAACCACTTCAAAGCTGTTGTCTCCAGAATCCTCATTTCTCTGAGCACCCAGAATATTGGCTGAATTGGGGAAATGTAATTTTCACAGAGGACCATTGGGTTGAAAATAATAACTGTATATAGGCAGGAAAGAGAAAGATTAACTAGGGCAGAGTCACATATTTTAGAAAATGAATCAGATCTACCTGTTGGAGGTACAAAGGAAGACAAGTTGTGTTGTGTGTATATTAAATAAGTACTTTGATTCAAGTGGAATTTATCAAGTGCCTATCTGCAAAACACTATCTATTTAACTTGGTGGATGTAAAGATGAACATTTTCTCCAAACCATTCTTCTTTCAAATTAGGTTTTTACGTGATGAAGATACACTATTATCTCAAACCCTTTATGTCATTAGAGAAATAAATTGTATGCCCCATAACACTATTTAAATATCTGCGCATCATAGTGGAGTTGAGTAGCTTTGGCAACATTCTATTATGTATGATGACCAATGCCACAGGCAGAGAAGAATTTAGGAACCAATCATGAGCAGAAGCAGGAAAATGGACCCTAATCTTCTTCTTCCTCTGAGGTTACCATTTGGCCTCAGTTTTTATTCTGTTAATTTTGCATATTTATAAACAAGATTATGGGTGTCAAATGGGCATCACAGTTATCATTTATATTCATCTCACATCTTTTTTGGAGGGCCATACTTGGGGCCATACTTATTCTTTGTAATTTTACAATTTTAATGCATTTGATTGCTTTATAGTAGTTCTTTCTATTTGTATTGCTACAGGCATCATGGATATTGTTTTATTGTCTAAGTTCACTTCAATTTTGTCAGATCATGTCAATATTTCCAATCTTCTCTATTCATCTTGTCATTCAAGAGGAGAAATAATAGTAAGAGGGTGCATCTTTCTTATAACCCCAGCACCAACTGCTTACCAACTGCTGTGGAGAAGGAGCTAGCCATCTCTACCAAATGCTCACTTTTTAGCACACGCAGGGCAGACAAGCCATCCTAGCTGAAGCAGCAAGGCACTATGAGGAAGAGGAGGCAGAATGTTCTAGAAAAGTCAAACCACTGCTACAACCTTGAACATCTCCCCTCAGGCCCTGATGGGGACAGACACATCCAAACCACCAAATATACTTCCAGCCCAGTCCCCACAGTCATCAATTAGGAGGAACATCATTTTGAATAGGGGCCCATCTTCTTCATCGCTACCAGCAACAAATGCTGAAGAAATGCCACTGATAGGCAAGTAGGCAAAAGAACTTAGGTAGGAAGTAATCCTCCTCCACCATCTTTCCTGCTCCCAGTCCAGCCCTTGTAGACATCATCTGGAAAAGCAACTGCTATGTAAAAGGGACCAGCCATCTCCACCAGCTGTCAGCCAATTGCCACACACAAAGCAAACAAGCTAGACTAGTTGAAGCAGCAAAGTAACCTGATTGAGAGACAGGAGTTAGCATTGCAAGTTAACTCAAACTACCACCACTACTTTGATAATCACCTTCCCTCAGACTCTCAGGGACAGCCCAGGACAATTAACTCATGAGCCCAGTGAACAAATGAAACTAAATAATAACTTCAAAGAAGAATCATTAAGATCCTAAGAATCCTAAAATCCCAAGAATCATTAGCATCCTAAGAATCTTAAAAATCCTGCCCTTAACATCCTAAGGAACATGGAATTTTTTCATGTGATTTTCAGCTGAAACCTTCCATATTAATTGTCTCCCCCATTAGAATGTGAGCTCCTTGAGAACAGAGACTGTTTTACTTTTCTACCTCTAACGCTTAGCACAATGTGTTGCATATAATAAATGCTTCATTTATTCATACAATAAAATAATATTCCATTATATTTATATACTACAAATTATTTACCCAGCTATTCCCCAATCAATGGGGATCTGCTTTGTTTCTAGTACTTTACCATCAGAAAAACTGCTACATTTGTAGGCCTCTTACCACATCTCTTGCTGTGGTTGAGACAGGACAAGGGAGTACTGCCATCATTGCCCATGGAAATATGATGACACACTTCAAGGCCTGAAATTGTCAGACAAGTTAAGACTTTATTTCTTTTGTAAAACCTGAATTTATTGGAAACTCAATATGCCTCTTCATATTTGAAATATTTTAATTGACCACTATACAACCATCCCTACCCCCATTTATTCTACGAGTTATAAAATCATAGATCTACATAGTGGCCATCCAGTCCATCCCCTAATTTTACAGATGAGGAAAGTGAGGTTTTCAGAGGATTATATAGAAATTGGTAGAGCCAGGATTTGGACTCAGTTCTGATATCTCCAAGTTTTATGTGCTCTCCTCAAAACACTTGACTAGAAATTCATGTGAAAGTATCTCCAACATGCTGGATTCTGTGTTACATTTTACAACTGCCATCTCATTTTATTCTCACAACAACCACGGGCAGTAAGTACTACTATCGACTTCATTTCATAGAGGCAGTGGGAAGTTCAGTCACTTGCACAGGGTCACACAGCTAATAAGCATCTGTGTTCACATTTGAACTAATGTTTTCTCTTTTTGACTCCATGCCCAGAGCTCTATTACTGTATCACCTAGCTGCTTATATGCATGGTAAAGGATTGCCTCTTGCTTAGCTAAAACTCTAGAACAGGGATGAGGAAATTGCCAGGGGTGGCACCCTGATAGGTAGTCCCTGGGTAGCAAGAAAGAAGGAAGTTTTGAACTTGCAGCCTTGAGGCCACATATGGCCTTCGAGCTCCTTGGGTGTGGCCTTTTGACTGAGTTCAAGTTTTGCAGAACAAATTCTTTTATTTATTTTTTATTAATTTATTTGCTTTTCATTTTCATCATTCATTTCCATAAGCTTTTGAGTTTTAAATTTTCTCTCCCTCCCTTTCCACCCCTTCCTCAAGATGGTGCACAATCTGATATAGGCTCTATATATACATTCATATTAAACATATTTTCATATTAGGCATGTTGTAAAGAAGAGTTAAGACCAACGGGAAGACCCACAAGAAAGAAGCAGCAGAACAAAACAACAATAGCAAAAGGTATGCTTCAATCTGCATTCAGAGTCCATAGTTGTTTCTCTGGAAACTCTCTTTTGGAGTTGTCTTAGATCCTTGCATTCCTGAGAAGAGCCAAGTCTATGAAAGTTAGACATCACACAATGTGGCTGTTACTGTGTACAGTGTTCTTCTGGTTCTGTTCATTTCACTCAACATCAGTTCATAGAAGACTTTCAAGTTTTTTTGAAGTCTGCTTGCTCATCATTTCTAATAGCACAATAGTATTCCATTATATTCATATAACACAGCTTAACCATTCCCCAATTGATGGCTATCCCCTTAATTTCTAATTCTTGGCTACTACAAAAGAGACTGCTATAAATATTTTTGTACATGTGGATCATTTCCCCAATTTTATGATCTTGTTTGGATATAGATCTAGAAGTGGTATTGCTTGGTCAAAGGGTATTCACAGTTTTATAACTCTCTGGCATAGTTCCAAATTGCTTTCTAGAATATTTGTATCAGTTCACAACTCCACCAACAATTCATCCCAACATTTATCATTTTCCTGTTTTATCATATTAGCCAATCTGATACGTATACGGCAGTACCTCGGAGTTTTTTTGATTTGTATTTCTCAATTAATATTGATTTGGATATTTTTTTCTTATATCTATAGATAGCTTTAATTTCTTCCTCTGAAAACTGCCTGTTAATATCCTTTGACCATTTGTCAATTCGTAAATGACTTGTAGTCTTATAAATTTGACTCTGTCCTCTATATTTTTTAGAAATGAGGCCTTCATTAGAGACACTGGTTGTTAAAATTGTTTCCTAGCTTTCTGCTTTCCTTCTAATCTTGGTTGCATTGCCTTTGTTTTTGCAAAAACTTTTTAATTTAACATAATTAAAATCATCCATTTTCTATTTCGTAATGTTCTCTATTTCTTGTTTGGTCATAAATCCTTCCCTTTGCCATAAATCTTACAGATAAACTATTCCTTGTTCTCTTAATTTAATTATAGCATCAAACTTTATATTTAACTCATGTACCCATTTTGACTTTATCTTGGTGTAGAGTATAAAATGTTGATCTATGCCTAGTTCTGCCATACTATTTTCCAGTTTTCCCAGTAGTTTTTGTTAAATAGTGAGTGCTTATCCCAGAAGCTGGAGTCTTTGGATTTATCAAACAGTAGATTATTATAGTCATTGATTATCGTGTCTCACATACCTAACTTATTCCACTGATTTACCACTCTATTTCTTAGTTAGTACCAAATAGTTTTGATGATTTCTGCTTTATAGTACAATTTAAGATCTAGTATGGTGAGGTCACCTTCCCTTGCATTTCTTTTCATTAATTCCCTGGATATTCTGGACCTTTTGTTCTTCCAGATGAATTTTTTTATTTTTTTCTAGCTCTATAAAATATTTTTGTTAGTTTGATTCTTATGGTAATGAATAAGTAAATTAATTTAGGTAGAACTGTCATTTTTATTATATTAGCTGGACCTACCCATGAGCAACTGATACTTTTCCAATTATTTAGATCTGATTTGTGTGAAAATTGTTTTGTAATTATGTTCATATAGTTCCTGGGTTTGTTTTGGGAGGTAGACTTTCAAATATTTTGTAATGTCTACAGTAACTTTAAATGGAATTTCTCTTTCTATCTCTTACTGTTGGGCTTTGTTAATAATAGTTAGAAATGATGATGATTTTTGTGGATTTATTTTATATCCTGCAACTTTGCTAAATTTGTATATTATTTGAAGTAATTTTTATTTGATTCTCTAGGACTCTCTAACTATACCTTCATATCACCTTCAAAGAGTGATAGCTTTATTTCTTCTTTGCCTATTCTAACTCCTTCAATTAATTTTTCTTCTGTTATTGCTAAAGCTAGCATCTCTAGTTCCATATTGAATAACTGTGGTGATAATGGACTGTTTTAACAATCCGGCTAGCAGCTTCTGTGGGGGTGTAAAATCCACCCACAGCCAGCACCCAGAAAGCTGCCGGCATGTTGGGAAAGCACAGGTTCTTTTGATCTGCTTAACCAAGGAAAGCAAGGAGAAGGGGTTGACAAGCTTACTTTAATCCAGCATACAGACAGCATTCAGTTAGTTCAGGGGAGCATACAGACAGCATTCAGTTAGTACAGGGGAAAAAGCCAGTACCCTGAACTTCAGAACATTCATTTAGTTCAGGGGGAAAAAAACCAGCACCCTGAACTTCAGAACAAAATACAAACAAATTACAAATATCAACAGACAGACCCAATACAATTCATAGTTACCAACATCTAGGTTCAGTCTGAGAGCTCAGAACAAGGGCTGGCCCAGAGTAATACTCGCCACCACTGTTGCTCCAACTGAAAAAGGATCTTCAAGCTGTCTTCTCTCCTCTTACAGAGTTTTTTACATCATCAAGCGTTGCCTGAACGACCAGAGCTGATTGGTTCTTGAGTTGGCCCCTCCCCCTAGGAACCTGGGAGGTTCACATCCATGTAGACTAGGTTAACACCCAATAGGGCATGGCTCTGGAGTTAACACCTCCCCTTAGCCAGCCCCATGAATCGTCACAAAGAGGTGGACCTAAACCCACGTGGTCTAAAAGCCTCTGCTGTCCCAGACATGTAAACTAGGTCCTCCCTGGAGTTAGCACCAAGGTTCCACACCTAACAGGGCTCTGGGCCTGGGGCCCAGCACCCAGCAAGGCTCAATGAGATACACTGAGTCACTCAAAGAAAACAATGGCTATTCTGCTTACATGGACATCCTTGTTTGAACCCTGATCTTATTGGGAATGCTTCTAGCTTTTCCCCTTTGCATATAATGCTTGCTGATAGTTTTACATAGTTGCTACCTATCCTTTTAAGGAAGACTCCATTTATTCTTACACTCTCTAGTTTTTGTCATAGGAATGAATCCTTTCATTGAAGGGATTTGTTCTGTGAAGTTTGGATTCAGTCAAAGGGCTGTACTTGAGGATCTAGAGGACCACATATAGCCTCGAGGCTACATGTTCCCCATCCCTGCTCTAGCATATATGTTTGGGAGTAGGAGGAAGGGGAAAGGGAAAGCTATTGAAATATAAATAGCTCTTCTCATATTACACATTAATCTTTGACTCATAACAGTAATGGCTGTGTGAGTCAACTTGTACTATATTAAGATTTGTGCAAATATTTTGTTTTAATGAATAAATTAACTGACTGCTATTACATCTTACCAGATATCATTAGATAAAGAATTCTCAAAGTTCTTGAGCTTGGCAAGCTTTATTAATTTCTTTCAGCACTTTCAGTTCCTCTGTGAAATTATTTCATTCACTTTATTCAAAATGATATTTTTTCTTGAATTTGTGACTATGATTTGTTTGACATCTGAGCCATAATAGAATAAAATTCATGCAGCTTGAAGAACTCTCCTGGAAGAGGAGGAATGGTTCTCAGAAATATTATCAAGAGACTTGACTCACTTAATGTACTGTACATCCAAATTCTTATGTTCCATATGCTCCTCCCTCCAAACTCTGGATTTGGGGGGACAATGGTGCATAGAAAGAAAAGTTCAAGGATTATAATTGTGGGGAGGAAAAAAACAATGACAAAAACAATGGATTGTTTGATTCTTGACATTGACACTAGCTGTGCAATTTTGGACTAGTCTTTTGACCCATTTGAACCTCAATTTATTCACTTTGGAAAATGGGGATAATATCCAAATATGTACAGAGTACCACATGCCTATGCGAAATGGAGATAATACTATTTTATCTACCTATGAGAGATTTGTGAGGAGTAACTTTGTAAATGGCAAAATACTATTGTTGTGGTAATTGCTATTGTTATTATTATTAGTCTCAGTAGTTGTTTAGCATCAAGTTATTTTACTGGGAGCAATTCCTATGATTGACCCTATAATTAAGGGAAATTCTGATGTCAAAAAGAATATCTTTAATGGCAGCATTCTTTATGACACCTTGGGTTTTTTTAATGTTCATTCTCATTTCTAAAATAAGATTGGATAAATTTTAAATCATAACATATATCATAATTAGTGTTTAGTGATTTTGAATTCTACTACATCAAAAAATTAAGTATCTATTGTTTGCATTGCATTGCACTAGGTCCTGGGGATGTAAATATGAAGACTATGTAGTCCCACATATTTTCTGATGGCCAGTATGTGAATTAATTTTGCTTGACTGCGTATTTTTAGCAGGATTCTTTTGGTCTTTTTTTTTCAGTGAGAGGAATGGGGGAGAGAAAAAAATCCTTATTGGTTGAAAAATTTAACTTTAGAAAGTTTATTTTAAAAAAAAATACTACATCCTATTTATCCTCAAGGATTATGGCACATAGAGACAAACTGACCAAGATGTAAAATATGTATTAAGTGGTTGCTATTTGCCAGGCACTGTGCTCAGTGATAGAGAGAGATGGGAGTTCAAGCAAGCAAAACAATACCTTTCCTCAAGAAGTTTATATTCTAGTAGGAGAAGTCAAGACTAACCCTGGGAAATGGTGTAGAAATGAGGGGACAGAAGGTACAGGCCTGGATCTGGGTACAATAAGGCAGAAAGCTTTCCTATTAGTGTTGACTTCTGAGTGGTTCTCAGGATTTTGTGGTTCTAGGACCAGGGTCAAAGTTTCTGGGAAGAACCACATGATGGTTGGAAAGCAGAGGATATGACTGAAATGGAACAAATTGTGGTGTGTGTGTGTGTGTGTGTGTGTGTGTGTGTGTGTGTGTGTGATTTTTGTGATTGGCAAACAAGAACATCTAACGTTCTTTGTTTTCTGCTCTTTTGAGTTAATTTGTTGTTCAGTCACTTCAGCTATATTCAACTCTTCATCATCTCTCCTGGGGTTTTCTGGACAAAAATACTGTAGTAGCTTGCATTTTCATCTCCAGCTGATAATTACAAGGTCATAAATATATAATTTGCTTTTGAAAAACATGTGAAAGCCTTCTGCCCCATTGTTGTATTTTCATCAATGACAAATTTTGGATATAATCATTTTCACAATTATTTTGTATAGATATTTGTGGTGGGATGTCTGAGTGATTTTTTTTTTCTTCTTGGCTAATCCTAATTTCACTTCACCATCTAAAAAAGCTA
Source organism: Trichosurus vulpecula (assembly GCF_011100635.1). Classification (NCBI taxonomy): domain Eukaryota; kingdom Metazoa; phylum Chordata; class Mammalia; order Diprotodontia; family Phalangeridae; genus Trichosurus; species Trichosurus vulpecula. The sequence continues at coordinate 118,849,690 of NC_050579.1, read as the reverse complement.
AAAATGAAACAAGTAAGGTAAGAAAATAAAAAAGAAAAAAAAATTAAAAGAAATCTCATAAAAAATACTTTACAGAAAGATCACTACAAGGCTGGAAAAATATATGCAAAAATACTTCCTAATACAATTAAGAAATATTGATGCTATAAAGGATTAAAAGGAGAAATCTCTAGATTAGTGATACTTAAACTGAGATCTGTTAACCTACATTTATTTTAAAACTGGATAATTTTTTTCAATATAGTTGTTATACTTTGCAAGCTTATAGGATTTTTTATACATTTGAAAATATTAAGCTGAGAAAGAATTAATAAATTTCACCAGACTGCCAAAGGGTTCCAAGACACTGACAAGTTTAAGACTTTTAATTTAGAAGGAAATAGTGCTACAATAATTATAACTAAATGTCCAAATATAAATTCGAATAACAGAAAGAAAGCCCAAAATGGTTAAAAGCTTAATAAAAAAGTATTAAGAGAATAGCTAAAGAACAGAATTTAATATTTCTAGCCTTTTTGGAGGAGAGAAAACAAAATAATTAATGATTTAAACCAGAAGATGGTTATTCTTGGAGGAGCATACTGAAAATATTGTGGAAACATAATGGAAAATGCAATTATCCAAGAAGAAATATTTCATCAAAGCCAAAAGTTAGAAAAAAAATTGTAGAATATTTAAGGTCCCCACAAACCAAAATAGTTGACCTTTTAGGGAAAAAAAAACTTCTGTCTCAGGAAGAAAACCTACCAATCATTGACCTTCTAGACAAAACACAATGAAATATAGTCCAAATGAAAATATTTGAAACTGTTGCTATAGGAGAAAAATACAGATTGCTGGATCCCACAGCATACCATCATCAGAGTTCCAAATGTAACTTAAGGAGGCATATAGTTTTAAGCTCCAGAGCTTTAGAGTCCAAGAAAGAGTTTGGCAAGCTGCCAAATTCATGCATCATGGAATGCTAACTCAAATTATGTAGCACTGTTCTTTGAAGACACATTAAGCAAAAGACTAGCATTTGATATACAAATCAAGCAAAAGGAAATGAATTTCACCTAAGGATAACATCCTACAGAGTTGAAAATTTCCATACATGAAAAAATGGACTTCCAATAATGTTATCAATTCCAATTTACTTGAGAAAACTGGAATACAGCAGAGCTGCTGATGATGATGATTTTGTGCAAGCTCAGTGGATGAAGCAATTACGACGTAGGCAAACAATTCTATATTTCATGAAAGTGTTGGTGATTTGTTATTTAAAGTCTACAAGGAAAAGACAAGACTAGCATCCCTTAAAAATCCCTTCTGTGTAATTGTTTTGAGGTAATACAGAGTTAGCAACAGCAACAACAACAACGATATGCTTTTAGGTTAGTGGAAAAAAAAAACTTTACATATGTTAACTCACTTGAATCTCACAAACAACACAACAGAGCAGCCGAGAAGGATAATGCAATCTTAGGTTACAATAAGAGAGAAACAGCATCCTGCTGTGCTCTATTCTGGTCAAACTACATCTGGAGTAATGTGTTCATTTTAAGACATCACAGTTTAGGACAGATCTGATGAAGCTAGGAAGTGTCCAGAAGAGAAAAATTAGTATGGTGAAATGTCTAGGTAAGTGTTGGTATAGTGTAAAAAATAGTTGATAGAATTGAGGATGTTTAACTAGGAAAACAGAAGACAGAGTAAACATTAGTTTTCTTCTAGAACTTAAAGGCTGCCTCACTGGGGTTGAAAATATGAGATTAGATTTGTTCTACTGGTGCTAGTGGTCAAAACAGGGGCGTGATGGATGGATGGAATTTATAAAGAGCCAAATTTTGGCTAGATATAAGGAAAAGTTTTTAAGACTTAAAACTGTCATAAAGTGGAAAGTTGTTCATGAGTCACTAGGTTTCTCTGGAGTGAAAGTTTATAGGGAAAACTGAATGACTTTTTAAAGTATGTTGTAGAGTGGAATTTATTTAGGTATGATAGGAACAGATGACCACTGAGGTCTCTCCTATTCCTGAAATTGTGTAAACACAGAATTGTGGATTAGGTAATCAGAAAACTAAACCTAGAGAAGGGGAAAAGAGGAGAGAAAATAGAAGTGATGTAATATTTCTTAAAATCAAGGAGCCACAGAAGATGATTTAAATATTGTTGGAGGGGCGGTGTTGAGAAGGGCATGTAAATCATGCTTTTATCTGGATTGATCAAGATAAGTATGACTGGGATTATATCAATAAAAGTAGAATAATAAGATCCAGCACATATTCTGGGAAAGGATAAGAAAGGGTTCTGCATCCAAGGACAAAGATGGGGATCAGATTTCCTCAAATAAGACACTCCATTAGTGCTGGAAGCTTACACCTCCTTTCAACAACCTCTAACAATTTTAAATTCTGTGTTCTGCATTGGGAAGCAAGGGAACAGGAAGACTGATAGTAGAAGATTGGCATTTGATTGTTGCAAATAAGATGAGTGTCAGGTAATTTAGACAAATTGGAACAAAAAAGTAATGTAATAGAATTTAATAAGATGCTTGCTTAACAATTATAACCTTGAATGTTAATGGATTAAATTCTCCATAAATCTAAAAAGAGTTGCAGAATGGCTTAGAAATTATTTTTGCCATTACATGGGACCCAAACAGACTATACTTGGATGTAAATAACCCCCAAATGAATGCCAAAGTGGAGGGAGGAAACAGCCCTTAGAGAACATAATATAATAATTTATAGAAACATAAGTATATAGCTTTCAGGGAAACAGAAGTAATTTAGTCCAACCTTTATTTTATAGATAACAGAACTAAGGACCAGTTTGTTTAAATGAAATACCCATGAGCACACAGGCTGCAGGTTTCTGAGTTGGGATTTGAATACAGATGAACTGATTTCAGAGAGATTGTTCTTTTCACTGTTGCAAGTAAAGGAAGTTTGTAAAAAAATCAACTAAATAAAAATAATAATTAAAAAATGACTTGGTCAAAGAACAAATCAAAATAATCATAAAAATACATGAAACTCAAGAAACTAAAAAGGTAACACAAATTAAGGAAAAATAGCAGATGAATACTTAAGAGGAAAATTTGTATCTCTGATCGTGTACATTGACAAAAAGCAGAAAAATTTAACATTTGATGACAGAAAAAATCCCAGATAATCAACAAGGTAACTGCTAGGAATGAGCCTGATTCATGTCTGAAACCTGTTCATTCACTTTTTGTGTTGAGATGAAATGATGTAATTGTGGTCCATTCAATATTTAACAAAAGGAGGTTTACTTAGCATTGAAAGCATATTTGAGATTTGTACAAAATACTATATTCATTTATGTCAAAAGCATAGTTATGGAAAGATCACTCCTTCATATAATTAAAAACTTTTCCCTAAAGTTAATAGATAACATTACTTTTAGGGGAGAAATATTAGAATATTCCCTAATAAAGTTAAAGGTGAATTAAATATTGTATATCCACTATTTCTGCTATTGTTTAACAGAGTACTATATATTAAGGTAAGAGCAAAGAAGCAGCAAGATGAAACTATAAAAAAATAAATTTAAAAAGGAAATTTAACAAAAGTATTGAGTGAAGATAATGGCTTCTGTAAAGAAGCAGAATGCAAATGTAATCTACAAAATAATCAATTTCTGAATATTGCTAACAAAAATAAAAAAGACACAGAAAAGGTTCAATTAAAATGATAAGAAAATTAACTAAATACCTAGGAGTTAACCAGTACAACATGTAGGACTTCTATGAACACAACAATAAGATAACTTTTATAAGAAATAAATGGAGACTCCCCCCAAAATTAGAGAGTTATTTAATATTTATGACTGGGATATGCAAAGAAAAAAATTAAAATGATATTACTCCCTACACAAAGCAATAGATTTAATTTTTTATTCTAAAAGGAAGAGGAAATGTTCTTTATTTATTTAAACAAATTATGAATACAAAATAAAAGCCTCAATAAAATCAAATAAAATTGCTTTAAAATGTATGAAGGAAGGGTTTACATTACTAGATAACAAACTATATTGAAAAATAATGACTAACAGATCTATTCAGTACAATCTACAAAATAGAAAAGTAGATCATTGGAATAAATTAGGTAAGGAAAGTGTAGAAAAGACCCATATGTATGAAAATATTCATGGAAGCATTATTTGTGATAACAAAAAAGCTGGAAAGAAAATATATTCCTAACAATTGGGGATTTTCTGAACAGACTACGGCATATGAATAAGTAATGACAGATATGAAGAATGCATAGAAACATGGCAAGACTTAGATGAAATGATGCAGACCAGAGCCAAATGAACATGATATATAATGACAAAAATAATGTAAACAAAGATACCAAGGGAAAACAGCAATAACAACAACAATAAAAAAGCCCTCAAGTAAAACACAATAGAGGATATTTGTATCATACTATCAAAGTTAAAGTACCTGCCTCCCACTCTTTCCACCAAAGTAGAAATTAACATACTGTCAGTCAGATTAAACATCATCCTATTAGGTGGTTTTGCTTAATATTTGAGGAAATGTACTTTTATGGGTGGGGTGATTCTTGGATATTATTGAAAAAGGTCAAATATCTAAAAATCGAATACTTTAAACAAATGAAGTAATTTTAAAATGCCTTGAAATGAAGATGTTGGCATGAGGGTTGGGAGCTGCTGATGTTTTCATAGTTGACTTTTTTGATAATAATATGGATTATGATTTTTAATTGGAATTTTTTCTTTCTCATAATATCCCTGAGTACTTATAAAATTATATTATCTTAAGCCTGTGTGGATTCTCTGAATATTTGGCCAGGTCCTGTTATTCTTACCAACTTCATTTGTTTAAGTATCATTTCTACTTCTTCTCTTCCTCCTACAGCTCATCAAATATGAGATGCAAGAATTAAAATGTCACAGTTACTCTAGCATAAATAATGACACAATACTAGCATCCAAACTTTTTAAATCATTCATACCTATTAGTAATTTGGGGAGTATATACTGATAGTATGTGTCTGTAATATGGATATGCACATATGCATACGCATTTGCATCAACTTAGCATTATTTATTACTGTTAATGCACTCCAGTACAAACATATTACACATATCAAAAACACACAAATAGATATTTTAAAAGATTAAAAATAAAATAATATTTCAGTGTGTTTTTAATCGCAACTATATTTCAGGGTTGTTTTGTAAAGTGTGCTTATCATAGTGACTGGCATATAGGAAGAGCTATAAAAATGCTTAGCATTTCATCCCCCTTATTAATGGCACAATACTTTTCTGGCTTACTGTTTTTTGTTTGTTTGAGGGGGAAGGTGTATGTATGTGTGCATGCACATGGTGTGATTGAATAGGCACCGTTATTTTTGAAAAATCTTTATATAAACACTTTGCAATGCAGCAATTTCAAAGTCAGGCTGTAAGTTCATTGCTGAGAAACCTGAGTGTAGGTTAGAAGGTGCTCTCAGACAGCACTCTCTGGCTTTGACAGCAATGGATCCCTCTCTGTCAGATCACTGGTGACACTTCCATTCTACAGAGATTCAATAGTTTCTGTTAGCATTTTTCTTAGACTTGTCTTCACTCACACATATACTCTCTCCCTCCACACACATACTCCCTAACATGTTTTATTATTACTATTTTTTTCCTATATAGCAGGATTTAGGGTAAACATCCTTCATATGTATAGTGTATATGGATGTACGATACACACACGAGTTGATAAAAGTACAAAATGCTCCTTAGACTCTTAATTGTCTTAATACCTTATTCATTCTTACTTTGGTTTCTAAAGCAATCAAGGAGTATGTTCTGATACTTCCTCATTAAGTAATAAAACACAGCATGTCTGTCAGTAAATCATAAGACTATATACAGTTAGTAATAATTTTATTTCTCTTGGTGATATTTAAACTTTTAATTCCTCTACTATTTTACTGTTATAGCTCCCTTCCTTTATACTAGTAGCTGTCAGAATATGTGTCAGGTTGATAACATAGTGGATAGAGTCCCAGAGATAGGAAGAGCTGAGTTTAAATACTGCCTCAGTGCTTACTATCTGTGAACTGGGCATATCACTTAAATCTTCATCAGCTTCACTCTCCTTAATTGTAAAATGGGGCTAAAAATAGCACCAACCTTCCAAGGCTGTTGTGAGGATTAAATGAGAAAATATTTGTAATGTATTTAGTACAGTGACTAGCACAGAGTAGGCTAAACCCTTGATCCTCAATCTATTCAAAATCTTTATGAGTGTCAATTATGACATAATTTAAAAGGTTACCATGGAATAAGCAGGCTTTTGCAAAAGATATCAAACAAGGCATCATATCTTTACTGTCACATTACTGACTGAAAATTGAGGGAATATAAGGTCCCATTGTGTTTATTGTTTGTTGACTACAATGAAGAATTCAACCGGGTTGAACAAAATGCTGCTTTACTGGCTTACCATCTACATATCATGGTCTTTCAATATTGTTTGGAAGAGGTAACAACAGAAACAACCCTGGTCAACAGCCCTCTCTTACTCAGGTAAGGCACAAATCCCTAAAAGTATTCACTATTATGATGGAGAAGTTGCAGTGAAGAGTCTGAGTGCAGGAAAGATTTCTTGTGCATGATAAAGTTCTCTAAATGCACTTGTTTAAGGATGACAGTGGGTTGACTAGAACTTCATGGAAGAGATCTCTAATCACTCAAAAAGATTTGGCCTGCCCATCCACACAGGAAAAAACAAATGGATGAAGAATATTATCAAGATTGAGACATAAATCCATAGAAACCCCCATATAATGCTTGTCCAATAGTAGGTATGTCTGGGATAGACAATACAAATGGCCAGCAAACTGTGCCTATAGTTGAAACTCTGCCCATGGTTGAAAAGAAAGATCAAAGTAGGGTAGATTGCTTTTGGAGACTTGAAAAATACTTTCCCGACCATGATATTTCCATAAGAACAAAGTCCCATGTTTCTAATAGAAATATTTTGCCAGTGATGAATTTCAAGGATATCTTTAAAACCACAGAAATAAAGCTCATATAGAGGGCAATGAAATGGTACTTTATAGGTGCAAGAAAGCTATGATATATACCCAAAGAGGGACTCAAAGTAGCATGATTATAGGATGCCATTAAAGAATTGTATGACAGAAAGAAAAATCACAGGGTTAAAGTGAGGGACAACAAGCGGATAGCAAAAGTGCTCTGTTGCTACCCTTATTATATAGACAGAAAATGAAGAAGGCATCTAGTGCATTGGGATAATCTCTTAATTGGGAGAATGGATAAGAGTTCAGCAGGAGAGGCAGGAATGAATGTATTGTAGTCATCATCATTGAAGGGAACTCCCAATTTAATCAGGTCACAAAAATATTTGAGTTTTATTTTGAGATATTATTTAGAAAAGATACATTTACTTTCTTCCTCTTCTAATTGAGAAACTTACGTTGTTTCTTAATTGAAAATAATACTAGCTCTTGATTTTGAGTATACAAATTAAGGATAATCCTTTCATGCCAAGGTTTTTTAAGGTTGTTAAAATTACTGATGTTTTTTGTTGCAGAAATTTTCTCTATTATTTATATAATATTTTGGGTTTTAAATTGTTGTTTATGAGAATAAACATCCTATTTTCCCCCTAAGGTGAAATCATACTCGAATTCCTAATATAAATTTGCTTTGACCATGGTGACTCACTGATTGATATTGGTACGCTGTTTTTAAGGAACTTTGCGAAGTCTTTTTTAATTACATTGAGACTAATGAAATTGTTCTATCGTCTGCATATTTGATGTATAAATGTACTTTTATCTACCTATGGCTTCTATATCTCTGCTTATAGAGGCATCATATGCTTGTTGAATGAGAGAGTCACTGGATTGGGTTTTTTTATAATCCTTGTTGTGGTAAGAGTTTTACATTCATTAATAATCTCTAAGAAATTGCAATGATTGGAGTCACTATTTTTATTGCTATCCATTTCCCACTTTTCAGAGTTGTTAGTTTAGTTTCTTTGTTGTAAACAGACTGTCATATTCATCTTTACTATTTCTTTTAGTTTGATATTAATTTTTATCATTACTCTTATTAGTCTATGTTCTAACTTTAAAGAGTTAATTTTTAAAGTTCTTTAAACCTGGTAAATTATTTGATTCTTATGTGTTAAAATGCAGTCAATTTCATTTTGCTGGCATTCTGTTTAGCGATCTCCATATCCAGTTTCTTCTTACTTTTTTTCTAAAGGTAATTATGAAGCAGGCAAGAGGATTCTGCATTATCTATAACTTTTGGCCATTTTTATTTCTTAATACTGAGTTATGTTTTGCAACATATTTTTGGCAGTATTTCCCTACGTTCAATTTAATGTTTTAGTCACAGGTGTCCAAATATATATTGAACTTATTTTGGAGAGTCTTTTCACGTTCTTCAAATCATTCTCAATTTCATAATCTGTAGCAGATACCAGAATATAAACTGCAATTATTTTCATGCTGGCATGTTTGCTTATGGTAGTCATGAGCATTATAGCATAATATAGTGGCAAGATCAATGGTTTAGAGTCAGACAATGAGGGTTCAGACCTCACTTTTGTCACCTATGGCTTGTGTGATCTTAGGCACATTACTTAACATTTCTGGGCCTCAGTTTCATCATCCGTAAAATGTGTGATTTATACTACACGGCCTCTGTGGTGTTTGCTGGCAGCTATAGATCTGTGATTGCATCAAACATTCTCTGATCTATGGTATCCTCTCAAACTTTTCCTCTAGTTCTTGTATTTCCTTTCAACTCTGCTTGGACACTGTATTCATACATAAACAAGCAATTCACAATATTTCTACCTCAACCATATATTTTCACATGAGGAGAGGAAGATCAAATAAATATAAGAAAACAAAGATTGAAACATAGCTGGGAAGCCCATCAACATGTATACTGGGCAATTCTCAACCAATGAAAAGGGGAAGAGAGAGAGAAGGAGTTGGGAGGTAGAGAGGAGGGAATAACCTACAAACAAATTTTAGCAGTTCTTAAGAGTAAATAATAACTCACCATGCTTGGTCTCAATGCTTCCATCATGTTTCTTGCAAAGCAGAGACTATCAGTCTTCTTTGTTTAGTACCTAGTCTGGAAATGCAAAAGGCGAGATGATCTCAATGATCAGACCACCATAACCTTTGTATCCCTTACATTCCTATTTGCCTGTGGTTGGCCATGACATTGGCTATCCCTGGGAAAATCAAATCTTTGTCCTACTCTGCCAATATACATTTCTACTGACATGACTCACTCTTATTCTCTCTGACTCATTGCTTTTTATAGCAGGTCCTTTTGTGGTGGCAAAGAATTGAAAATTGTGGGGGTGTCCATCAAAAGGCAATGGGAAAAGGCTGAAAAATTTGTGGTATATGATTGTCATGGTATATGATAGCACAATGCTATTGTGCTACAAGAAATGACAGCTGGATGGTTGGGGGTGGGAACACTGGGAAGACATATGAACTCATGTAAAGTGAAATTAGTAGAACCAAGAGAATGTTGTATATGCACAATAGCAGCTATGCCATAATTATACTCAACTATGAAAGACTTAGCTGCTCTGATCAATACAAGGATCCACAACTATTCCAAAGAATTCAAGATGAAAAATGTTATACACCTCCAGCTAGAGAACTGGTGAACTCTAAGTGCAGCTTGAAGAATATTTAATGAATTTCTAAAGGTTCATGACAACCTTAAAGAAAATAACAGATGAGAACTAAAATTACAGGAAAATTAAGTCAAAAAGGGAAAATAACTTTTAAAGATAGGGGAAAATGTTAAATATTTCCTCAAAAAAGGAAGGTTCAACAGATATTACCTAAAGTCTCAAGACAGGGAAAAAGTTAATAGTAAACTTATTTGTATAAACAAATGAATTTAGGGAACTGGAATATAAATAATAATGCAAAACTATGGTATCTTATCAAAGAGCAATATAAATGAATTGTAGAAGTACACTGAAAAGAATTTAACTGCAAGCTACAGAAACATGAAAAGTGTTTCTTTCAAATTGAGAGAAGGAAAAACAAATGTTGCCCCAGAATTATTTCTCAACATTTCACAATGTTGTGACATGATACCCCACTATTTCTTTTTTTATTCCAGCCTTTTATTCCAGAAGAGAAGGTGGCTCTCCTTCTCTCTCTCTCTCTCTCTCTCTCTCTCTCTCTCTCTCTCTCTCTCTCTCTCTCTCCATACACATATATGTATTTATATTCATACATACACCTATATATGCTTATAGACTCATACACATATACAAGTATACTTATAAACACATTTATATATGTACACACATGCACATGTTCATATGTGTACTTGTATTTATTCTTTATCCCACCTTCTATCTTCTCCAGCAGATTCATTTGCCCCCAGTATAGAGACAAATATCCATCACCACCTTGACCACAATTTTCACTGAAACCCTAAGAGAGATAGGCCAGAACCTTGAAATCAAGAGCCTAGGATATAACAAAATCCTCTAAAACATCTTTTAAAAACCTACTTTTTGCCCAGCCCCTGAAGTCATAATTGAGGGAAAAATAATTATGAAAAGGGGGCCAACCTTCCTCATTATTATCAGTAATAACTGCTAACTGTCACCAACAGGGTGACATGAGAACTGGAAGTGGTACCACCCCAAAGAACATTTATTCTTTTCTTTCAGGCTAGACCTAACAGTCATCATCTGGGGAAACAACTCCTGTGGAAGAAGGGCTAGCTACCTCTTCAGTTGCCAACTAACCATCATTCACAGGGAGGAAAGCTAATCTAGCTGAAGTACCAAGGAGCCTTGATGAAGATACAGAAAACAGAATGTGCAAGGCATGTCAAACCAATACTAGCCCTTTAACCACCATCTCCCTTCAGACTGTGAGACCCTGAACACAAGAGCCTTGGGAATAGTGATGCTTCCTAACCCAATGTCCACAACCATCATCTTGGTAAGCACTTCTTTTGGAGATGTATCCTGATAATTGTTCCTATAAGTGTTATGACAATACCTACTAAAGAAATGGAAATTAAAGTTCTTGTCACAAAAGTTTTTGGTACTACCGAATAATTTACCATCAGGAATTGATATGATTTTATCTGTGGATGTGACATTAAAGAATACTGGTTGCCATTTGCTTTACATTTTAACCTAAGGACATGGTACTTTTCCATCTGACTTTCACCTGGAACTTTCATAAGTGTTTTCTCATTGATTAAAACATGAACTCTTTGGGAGCAAACACTATCTTACGTTTCTATTCATCCCCAGATTATGCCACAATGCTTTGTATATGTAGGTGCTTAATGAATGTTTTATTCTTTCACTCTTTTATTCATTCCTGCTTTCTTTCTCATCTTGCATCTCTTTCTATCTACTATTTCCTTTTGCATCATCTAAAATGCCCATGTCTCTCCCATAATTAAAAAAAACTGAGAAAAACACCCTCATTTTACCCTATTGTCTCCATTAGTTTCTTCTGTATCTCTCATCCCTTTTTCAGTCAATAGGGGATAGGGACTACACCTATGATGATTCCAATATATAGGGAACACCAAAGTAAGGAAATTTTATTTACAAATTCAGGTCACTACAACTTGTAGACTTAGTGAACTGCCTAGAAAATTGAAAGTTTAATTGACTTGATTATGGTACCACAGACACTATGTGTCAGATACAGGATTTAAATCCAGCTCTTCCTGGATTCTATACCAGCTTTCTGTTCCTTTCTCTCCTAATGCTGTTGGTCAAATTCTTTGGAAAAAACTGTATAGATCACTTCCTAATCTTTCCTTCTCTTCTTAACCCTCTGCAATCTTGCTCCCAGACTTATAACTCAACTTAAATTACTATCTCTAAAAGTTACCAATGAAGTCTTAATTCCCAAACCTATAATGTTTTCTCAAACCTTATCCTTCTTGACACCTCTGTGATATTTGACATTGTTATGCATTCTCACCTCCTGAAAACTCTCTCCTCTCCTGCTTTACCTAACATTTTTAACCAATCCTCAGTCTACTTTCTTGAATGATCTTCCATATCATAACACCTCCCTGGTGTTAGCTTCCCTCCTCTTTTTTCTTCACTCTTTTATTTCTTGAGTTTACTAACTTTCTTGGTTTTAGATCTAAATATCTAGTCCTTATCTCTCCCCTTACATTCTGTTCCACAATTCCAACTACTTATTGGACATTTCAAACTGGAAGGCCAGTAGTCATTTCCAGCTCAACCAATCAAAAATATAACTCATTATCTTTCCTTCCAAACTAACCTCTCTTCTGAATTTACTATTTCTATAGAGAGCACAGCCAACTTCCAGTTACCCAGGTTTACAACTTTCATGTGTATTTCAGCTTCTTACACTTGCGTATGAAATCAGTTACCAAATAATTTCTTTTATAATTTCATAATCACTTTTCTTATCCAATTCTTTCTCTGTATATACATGGTTATTACTCTAGCTGAAGCTCTCATCATTTTTCCCAAGGACTATTGCAATAACTTCCTGTTTGGTTCCTTTGAGTGAAGCCTCTTCTTATTCATCTTCCACATAGCTACCATTTATATTACTAAAGTATAGAGTTGATAATGTTAACCTCTCCATTCCCAAATACACCATAATCACAATAGATTCCCATTGACTCCCCATTTTGATCAGTATCAACATAACCTTTTTTATTGACTGTTGTCCCTGCTTGAAATGCCCTTCCTCCTTCCACATTGTGAAATCCTTGGTTTCCTTCCAGATTTCATTTAAACATCACATTCTAACTTAAAACTTTACTGGTCTCATCAGCATCTAGTTGCTTCAAATTTCTTTCAATCTCTTTTATATTTTCCTTTGATGCTGTAGATGAGGAAAGGGATGATAATAGACAGCACCAAAATGCCATCATTTGCATATAGTGATTATTTTATTTGTGTATATGCAATATATTATATGTTTATGCATATTATAGATATACATACATACAGGCACATATACGTAATATACATGAGAACATATTATATGTTACTGAGGAAAAGAGAAGTAATTTCATCATCTCCCATGCTTTCCCTATATTAAAATTAAATAAAGCAATATGATTGTAATTCCATTCTACTAAAAATTCCATTTTACATGCCCTTTAGTGACTTGTCAAGAATAATGTAGTGAGTGATGGTACTGTTGTGGATGATGACCTTATTCTGAATAATTTGATAATTAAAAGATAAAAACAAAACAAGAAAAAATCATATCATATAAAACACTTTGAGATCATTTTAGAAAATAATAATATATTCTATCTAATTTTAAAAGAAATTGCATTTTAGATCAATTGAGGATCAAATTTTGCACTGATGTATATCAATAGATATTTCATTTTTATAAAGATAACCTTAAAAAGCTATTCTGTTTCTTACAGATATATAATCTTCTTAAAATGCTAAGCCACTTGCTTCAATGTTTTCTAGCTTTGGTAAATTTCATAAATTAATCACACATTTTTTAAAAGTATTTCCTGTATGTTCTGATTTGAGCGTTTTGCTTTTTGTGCATCATGTCTCTTATTCTTGTGAGAAAGCTAGATAAAAAATGTGACATAGCAAGTCCATGTGCCAAAATACCTTTGGTATAAACTATCTTGCTTGAAAATAGCTAAGCTGATATGTCTGGAGGAAGGAAATATTTAAGAGAAGTGGCAAGTAAGGCTTGTCTGCATTGATAAGTGAAGATCAGTGCTTTCAATCACAGACAGTCACAATAGCTCTTTTTATTCCTTTTCTGGATATTTCTTGTGATGGTTTGTGTCAGAATGAAAGTGAAAAATGAAAAGTTCCTTTATTACCAAAGATCTAGATCCAGGGATAGTTCCTGGCAATTTTTTTTCATGATACTGTATGACTATTATTGTTGGAGCTTTAAGATCTCTGAAAAAAATTGAAGTTGTAGTATGCCCAAATGACAATGAAAAAAATATATGCTAAAAATTAATAGTCCATAACAAATGATAAAAAGAGATTATTCAAACAGTGTTAAGGCTGAATTTAAACAAATCCAAACAGGAAAAAAGGTTGGGTTTGTCTTGTAGTGAAAGCAAGGAATAACTGAGGATAGCTCACATGTTCATTTGGTGTTCATGGAATGTTAAGAAAATATAGAAGCCATAGGACATCCTATGACAAACTTATGGGAGGGTATGAATGAAAAAGTCTTACAGGATGCAGAGATGTGTTGTAGTTTCAAACTTGTAACAACAATCTTGCTAGCAGCTGCTGTGAAGGTGAAATACCAACAACACCAGCACACAGGAGGGCTGCTAGCACAGGTCCTTTGATATGTTTTTCTAATGAAAGCAACTTTAAGAGGTTAACTATCTTTTAATCAAACATACATATATCATTAGCTTAGTTCAGGGGGAAAAACCAGAACCCTGAACTTCAGAGCAAATATAAACAGAAATTATAAACAGAGAAAGTATCAACAGACAGGCTTCTAGCTGTCTGACCAAAGCTATACATACATAGTTACCAGAGAGAGAAGTACCAAGACCTGCATTTTCAAAGCTGGAGGGCTCCTTAACAGCTACTCAGAGTCTCCACACCAACACTCTTCCAATAAGTAAGCCCCCAAAGGCAAAAACATTAACCTCTGAGTTTATATATACTTCTTCAGGGTCAAAGTGCATCACAACCATGCAACTAAAACCCATGTGATTTAGGCCTTCTTGTGACTTAAACACTTGCTCAGGGTCAGAGGGAGTCAAACCATGTGACTCAAACCCTTGTGAACTAGGCCTTCCTTTGACATAAGCAGGTCATCAAAGACTCCCAATTCAATGAAAGATTCCTTAGTGCTGAGAAGCACTCCAAAACAAAGACAACAAAAAGTTCACTTTGCTTACCATTGCATTTGAAAAGCAAAACTCATCAAAGGTACTTGATTACCTCAGCACTCCAAAAGAGAAAACAGTAAAGAAGTCCCACATTAATTGCCATAACAAAACTGCAATGGCATAGGAGACAATACATAATTAGTGAGATCGCAACTCTATTAGAGTATTGCAATTCCTGTGTGATTGTGATTGTGCTTACAAATATTGAAATCAATAACATAACCTACTTTATGGGGTTGTTCTGAAGAAAGAAATTTGAAAATGTTAAGTCTATTAAATGTGGATTATTAACATTTACATATTGCTTCCCCATACAGAAATACTGAGGGGATTGTTGCATATGGTAAGCAAGGGATTAGTGAGATGGTACATTTATACAATATCCCAAGGCAAACAAACCTAGTAACCTAGTTTTTGATAAACTCAAAGACCTCAATATTGGAAGTAAAGACTCATCATCTGGTCAAAACTATTCAGAAAGATGGATAGCACTCTGGAAGTAATTGGATTTAAACCAACACTGCACACAATATAAAAAATATATGTTCTGATTGTATAAATGAGTTAAACATGAGGTCACACCATAAGCAAATAGATGAACTAGGAAGAAATTACCTTGCAGATCTATGGATAGGTAAAGAGTTTATCACCAAATAAGGGATTGACAGTATCACAAAAATTAATGCAAGCAATTGTCACAAATACACACATACACATACACACAAACACACACCATGTGCATATATGCATATATGTGTATGTTTATTTTGATATGTACATATGCATATGTGTGTATTACAAAATAAATAATAAAAGAAAGGAAGAAGTTAATTGAGAGATTCTCTAGACTGTGTCTCTGATAAAGACCTTATTTTTAAGATAAATAATAAACTAATTAAAAGTTATCAAAATAAAAACCATTCTTCAATTGAAAATAGTCAAAAATATGGACATGCAATTTTATAAGGAAGAAATCCAAGCTATCTCTAACTGTATGACTATGATACTCCAAATCATTAATAACTAGAGAAATGAAAATGAAAACAGTTCTGAAATTCTATCTCACATTCATCAGATTGGCAAACTTGGAAAATTAGAGAAGCTGCCAGAAAACAGGAACATTGGTGGACCTGTGTGCTAATATATATATATATATATATATATATATATATATATATATATATATATATATATATATATATATATATATATATATATTCTCTAAAATAATTTGGAACTATGCCCCCCAAATTGCTAACCTGTCCATATTTGTTTACTCTACAATACCATAATTGAGTCTATTACCCAAAAATATGAAAGAAAAAGGAAAAAGATACTATATGCAGAAAACATTTTTATATAACTCTTTCAGTAGTGGTATAGAACTGGATACCATGAGAGTGTCCATCATTTAGGTAATGGTTGAAAAAAATGTGGCATGTGAATATAATGGAATACTATTATGTTTTTAATAAAAGATAAGAGACAGTTTCAGAGAAACCTGATGCAGAATGAAGTGAGCAAAACATTAAGAATAACTTATATTATAACGTTAACATTGTAATGATAAAGAGTTTAAAAAGATTTAGCAACTGTCTCAATGATTAACTGTGATTACAGAGAAATGATGAAGTCATCACCTCATAACAGAGAAGTGATAGACCAACGTATAGAATGAGATATGAATTTGATATGACCACTGTAGATATTACTTTTGCTTGACTATACATATTTTTGCGAGGAGTTTGTTTTATTTTGTTTTATTTTTCCCTCCAGTGAGGATGGAAGGAAGAAATGTACAAATGCTTGATAATTAAAAAAAAAGAGAGAGCACCTAGTTGTACTTGATGAATTCATATCTACTGATTCAAATGAACTACATCTTCAGGTACTGAAGAATTAGCAAATATTGTTGTTGTGCTCATAATAATATATAAAGAAATATAGAAAATGGGCACTTTACCATAAGATTAGAAAATGGCAGATATATGGATTTTTTAAAAAAGAACAGATTCAACAAATTAAAAGTCTTTGAGCTTGACATATTCCTAAGAAAACTCTAGAGTGGTTCATAAAGTTACAATTGGCAAGCCCATAGAAATGGAAAAGATGATTACAGGTTTAATCTAAAATAGGTCATATTAGACCAACATTATTTTTCTGATAGAATTAATAAACTATTTGATTAGGGGAATGTTGAGTTATAATTTATTTAGATGTTAGGAAAGGTTTTAATAAGCGTCATGGAATTCCTTTAGAGAAGATGAAGAATTGTAGAGTAGATGGTAATACAGTTAGATGAATTTGGTACTATTTAGATATCTGACTCATAGAGAATTAGTTAATAGTTCAACATCAACACAGCAACACATCTCTATTGGACTACAGAGATGTCTATGATTGGCTCTATGCCATTTAACATTTTTATCCATGACTGAGATAAAGGCAAAGATAACACACTTATCAAATTTTCTGATGACAAGATAGGATGGATAGCTAATAACCTGAAAAATACAATCAGGATCCAAAAAGTTCTTGACAAGTGAAAACATTGGGCTTAATCTAATAAATTCAAATTCAATAGCAGTAAATATAAAGTATTATATGGCCAAAAAAATAAACTTCAAATAAACTTCAAAAATAAATGATTTGAGATATATGATCAGCAGATATGCTGAATAAAAAAAGATCTGAGGATTTTAGCAAACTGAAAGTTCAATATGACTCAGTCCTATGATTTGATGGCAAAACAAAAGCTAATACGGAATTGAGCTAAATTCAGAAAAGAATAAATAATTAATAGTCCCACTATTCCTAGATCTTGTCTAGAATGATGTGTTGAGTTTTAGGTGTCACAATTTAAGAAGAACAGGGATAAGCTACAGAGTTTCCAGAAGAGGTTGACAAGGCTGGTCAAAGACATTAATTCCAAGTCAGGAGGATTATTTGAAAAAATTGGTCTTATTTAGCCTTAAAAATGAGATGAATACAAACACAAAGATTTTTGAGAGATGAAATTAAATTACTTGATGCATTCACTCACTACCAGAAACATTTATTATATACTGATTATGTGCATGGTATGGTAGTATATGCTGCCAAGTTGTCATGTTTTAAATATGGTATCTACAGTGGTTTAATGGTTTTATTTGCTTTTCAACTACAATAAAACAATTAACCAAACAACAAGGATTTATTTAGTCCCTACTGTGTGTCAGGTGATGATAGTCAATGGGGACACAAAGACTAAAATTAAATAATCCCTTCTTTAAAACCACTTATATTTTATGAGGGGAGACAACATGTACACATATAATCAAATGAAAATAAGATATGTAAAATATACCGACAAATACAAGGCATTTTTGCAGCAAAATAATACTGGTTGAGTTCAGTCATACACACATGTGTGCATACATACATATACATACATACATACATACATACATACATACATACATACACAAGCAAACTATAAGCCTACCAAGGACTGAACTCATCTCAGTATTACTTTGCTGAAAAATACTGTGTTTTTACTTGGTGAATTTTTATATGTACTTATTTTCATATAGTTATATGTGTACATGCTATTTCTCCTTATAGACTGCAATTGCCTTGAGGGAAGGAATTTTCTTTCTGTCTTTGCATGCCCATTGGCTATTACAGTGCCTGACATATACAGGGCATTTAATAAATGTTTGTTGGTTGATTAATTGGTTTATTGTGATCCAACATTAAACAAAATCTTGAAACTACAATAGATTGCACATTCAAATATGACCACCTGATATCATGATACCATATGTATAGGTGTGTATATCACATACATATTTGTCATTTGTCTACATCTGTGATTGTTTGCTTTTTCCATATAGATCCTTGTCTCTGTTCAAATTGGGGGAGATTTGCTTATTAACAAAAGCATGTGGGAAGAGGTGGACTTCACGGGCTGCTTGTTTTAATGATAGGGATGTATCATCTAAAAGACAAAAATTGCCAAAGCGCAAGGCTCTGGTTAAGTCCAAAAGAAAGAATGCACTGCTTTTCCAAGATAGGAAGAAGAGAAAGCTCATTTTTGAAAGCAAAACAAAACAAACAAAAAGGAACTTCACATGGTGATTTTGTATGTATCACACAGAGAGTCTCTAGAGTTTATTCCAAAGATGGTTTTTTCCTTGTAAATCTAAAAATGTGCATAGTCCCTTCTCCTGCTATCCTGTTCAGTCGGTAAACCTGGCACAGCATTCTAATAGCCTAAAGCATGCTGCTGCTTACTCAAAGCTTTATCAAACAGGATGGCTGCAGAGAGTAATCAAGTCTTCACATAGATTGCATTATTTTGATGCATAGTGTCATATTTCCTTACTGATTCTGATACGTCAGTGACTTAAAGTTTCTTATCTTCAGCTTTGTGGTTTATAAGCTATAATTGACTGTCTCTTGGGACAGAGCAAGGCACATATTTTTTTTTTACATTTGGCTACTTTCCAAGATGCTTCCTATGAATCTGTTTTTCTTTCCTCTTCTAAGGTCATACTCATGTTGAGAGTCTCTGCATCTTATAGTTGCTGAGGTGATTAATGTAGCCTATTTGATTTTCAAATTCTCTAGCCTGACATAGAACAAATCAGAACTGTTTTTACTGCTTTACAAAAAACTACGGGATCATTTTTACACCTGAAGATTAATGATGTATCACTGAGAGAAAGTGTTTAAAATCTTTTTTTAAAATATGAAACTAGTTGGAGTTTGAACTTTTTTTCTTTAAAATAAAATGATCATATTATGTCAAATAGCTCATAAACATCATACTAAAGTAAATCTATAAACATTTAATATACGACATTCAGAGAACACTGCTGCAGGGTTCAAACCTTCTTCACCTGTTTTTCTTCCTATCACAGAAACAAGGACAAGGATTATACAAGGATAAGGATTGTACCTCATCTAAGTTGCTTCACATACAGTGAGAACTTAATAAATGCTTATGGATTGTCTGAAAGCATATGCATTTATAAAGTATATGTTTATTATATTATGGTAAATGTATAATTATATATTTATTACCTATTCATGATATATATCAAGGTATAGATACTCCTATCTATTCACATATTTGCACATATTTTAGAGTTATAATGATACCAGCTAGGATTAATATAACCTTTAAGCATTGCAAAGAAATCTACCAAACATACTCATTACTTGTTGACTGGATTTCAATAATCCTTTAACTCTTCTCTCTGCCTCCAGTCTCTCATATCACCCATATCACCCTAGATTCTATCCACTGTTTCCTATGGTCTTGCCTGCTATGGCCAGGGATTGTGAAGAGCTTCAGCTATCTGAATTCCAGGAAAATCTGGTAGAAGTCATTACCTCCTTAGGACTCTCCTCTCCAAGACTGGAATCCATGAGTCAGAAGGGTGCTTTGTCTTCCTCGCACTTGACTAGACATCTTCACCTAAAGGCTATTCTTTCCAAGCCCATGCATAAGGACTTTGAGTTCCTTCAGCAGGACTATTGTACGCTTTGTGATGACAAAGCTACCAAAGGTCACTACAAGGGTCCTTTGTGTGCTTCCTGTAGATGCTTCTTTGGAAAACTGATCTTAAAAGGAAGTAGAAAAAAAGTCAGTTTCAGAAGAATTCCACCAATGATTGTAAAATTACAAAATGTAACAGGTAAGCTTGACCAGCTTGTTGCCTTAAACAGTGTTATCAAGCTGGTATGGCTCCCCAAGAAACTAAAACACACCTGGGCATTCTTCAGTGGAAAAATGAGTTTCTTCCTCAAGAAAAAGTATAATTCATTTCTTCACTTGTGCAGACACACATTAATGAGCTGACTACCTTCCTTAACCATTTACAGTCATGTGTTCCAAAAAAAGAGTAGTCTATGAATTCTTTAAGATGTCCTTGTATTCTGACTAGTTATCGTGGCTCATGTTAAATTCTATATTTCATTTTGTTCTCGATAGCATGAGTTTTTCTCCAGTACAAACAGAAATAGCCCTGTCAAAACATGCCACCATCTGGCTAAGAATTGCAAATTGAAGGGATGTCCATCAAGGGGAATGGCTGTGTTCTATATAATTGGCAAATAATAGTAAAACAGAGTCACTCACCAGCTCAGAAAGATTCATTGGCTCCCAAATGCCACTAGGGTAAAAGATATGCTTCTCTGATGACTAGAAAAGTAAACAAGAAAGAAAGCAAACAATACTTCACAATCTCATTCGTACCTGGTTCTCAGACTGATTTCATGTTATTTTTCTCATGCACTCTACCTTCCAACCAAAATGACCTGCTTGCTCTTCTCTAGATATAGCATTCTAGTGTCCATCTCTGTATTTTTTTTTCACATGCTTTTGCTCTCTAAATCTTACCTCTACTTCTTGGAATCCTTAGCCCCATTTAAGACAAATTTCAACTTCTATTTCCTAAGTAAGGCTTTCTCTGCATCCTGGATTTGTTAGCATTTCTCCCTTCGCTCCTCTAAAATTATAATATATTTACTTATTTATGGATGTGCTGTTTACTCCATCCCTTTCCCCTCAGATATACATATATGCATACACTATCTAAATTACATTATATGTCACATATATGCATATATCACAAATATAAATACATGTTTGTATGTATGTGTATCTGTGTGTTCGTTTTTATTTATAAATTTTTTTGATGTCCTCTATGCCTCACACAGAGGCTGGCACATTGCAAAAATATAATAAATTTTTGTTAAATTGAACACTATACTCATCCCATTCACCTCATATTTTACCCCTCTAAAATGATCCTATATTTACTTATGTGTGGATGTGTTATTTTTCCTACCCCTTTCCCCACAAAGATGCATACATAGATATACATATACTCTAAATATATGTTATATATCACATCTATGCATATATTATAAATATACACATGCATGTGTATTTGGCTTTGTGTTCTTTACAGCTACTGTAATTCCTGGCACATAGTAGGAATACTGAATTCAACATCATCCTCCCATTCACCTCATATTTTAGTGAAAAAGAAATAGGAACTTTTCACTGAGTTTCCACTACATGTTTTAGACATTTTCATATGTCTATAAACTCCTCAGATTTCTTCCCTATTTTATCTCTCTTTATTCCAGTCTCTGATAGAGAAATGACATCTCCTTACAAGGCCAACTCCTCTACTTGTAGAGTCAAAGGTCTCTATTTCTGTGTATTTCTATGTAAACACAAATGGTTGTGCCTCTAAAATCAATTCTCTTTTGTATCTCCCATATCTGTCTACTGGTTCCTTACATTCTAGGTGCAAACATGCCCAGTTCTCTCTGTTCTTTAAAAATCAACAAATACCTTTCACTTGGACCAAACCATGCTCTCAAACTACCTTCCTACCTATAATGTATTTTACCTCTGTTTCACAACCAAACTCCTAGAAAACTCCATATATAATTGTTGCCTCTATTTTCTCTCCAAACACCAATTTCTAAACCTCTCACAGCTTGTGATTTTGTGATTCAACTAAAATCTTTTAAAGTTTGACAATCATTAAAGTTGTCAAACAAAATGGCCCCTTCTTGGTCCTTTCCTTCTACCTCTCTTTAACACTGTTTGCTACCCACTTTTACTGGAGACTCTGAGTTTTCATAAAACCCTCCTCTCTTGGTCCTCCTACACATCAGATTGTTACGTCTCAGTATATTTTGTTGGATTATTATTCATGCCTCACCATCTTTCTATGCTCTGTTATGGACCCACATTTCTCCTTTGGTGATCATATCAGCAACCATGCATTCAGTTACTATCTCTATGCATGTGACTTCCATATCTATATATTGAGAACCAGTTTCAGTCCTGAGGTCCAAAATCATATTTCTAATTTTTACGTGGGTATTTCAAACTGGTTATCCCAAAGACATCTCAAACTCAATATTTCTAAACAAAAAACATTGTTTTTCTCTAAAAATCCATCCTTCTTCTAAACTTCCCAATTTTTGTAAAGGGAATCATCACTCTTCAATGAGCACAAGTTCACAACCTTGGAGTCATTCTTGATTTCTCATGCTCCCTTCTCATGTATATCTAATATATTGCCAAGGTTTGATTTTGCCCTCACAACAAAGATTCTGGCTGTCCTCTCTGTATGTTCATAAAGTCACCACCCCAGTTGAAGCCCTAATCATCTTTTACGTGGTGTAATTGCTTTTCTTTCCTCTCTCCATTAAATCCATCTTCCATATAGCTGCCAATATGATTTTCATAAAGCATGGAACTGACAACAGCACACCATTGCTTAATAAGCTCCAGTTTGCTCCCTATTACCTACAGGATGAAATGAAAACTCCTCTCTTTGGCTTGTAAGATTCATTACAACCTATCTTCACTCTATCTTTCCAGGATGATTATACATTATTTCTCTTCAGATATACTTTATTCCAGTCAAATTGGCTTCCTTTATGTTCTTTATACATATCATTTCATCTTCTGTTTTCATGTTATTTTACTTATGGAATACACTATTTACCTCGGCCTCTTGGATTCCTTAGTATCTTTCAAAGATCAGCTAAAATGCTAACTTTTAAATAAGACTTTTCCTCCCTATTAGTGACTCTCTACTTTCATGTTAATTTTTTTGCATGTACATATTTTTTTCATATATATATATATATATATATATGAATTTGCCTTGTTTCCCTGTATAGAATATAAACTCCTTGAGAGAAAGAACTATTTCATTTGTATTGTTTTTAAGTCTACTGCCCATTCCATTGCCTAGAACATTACAGAATTTTTTTATAGAGCATTTATCAGAAATTCCTAGATATTTCAATGGAATTGTAAACTTGTTTTAAGCTTAAGCCATAATTCAAAACTTTGATATAGTAACTAAAGTGGGTACTAAAAATATGAGAGTTTTTTTTTTATGGGATAAATAGCAAATAGTATCCTGATAGTGATCAAGTACAGCTAAGTCTCAATTAGCATAAATAATGAATCTGCTGACGTCTCATTATTCAAATTTACACTGCATATTCCCATTGGGATGGAACCAATTACCATATTTTAAATAACTGGAACTTAAAATAGTACAAGTATAAATATATTTAACTACTTCAAGGGATTAATTATTTGTGCTAATGGGGCCTGGGATGTATTATTTTTGTTTTGTTTTGCATTGGTTAGTGGAAAATGAAAAATTTCCTGATATTTGTCTGGTAGGTTCTTCTCTAGCTTCATTTGAACTCAAACTGCATCTGTTGTATCAATAAATATCAATCAATCAATAAACATTTATTAAGTGCCTGCCCTGTTACTGGCACTGTGCTAAGTACTAGGGATAAAAAAGGCAAAAGGTAATCCTTGCCCTCAGGGGACTTGCAATCTAATGGGTGAGACAATATGCAAACAAATATATACAAAGCAAGATGTATACAAGATAAACAGGAAAAAAATAACAAAAAATAAGGCATTTGAATTAAGAGGGATTAGAAAAGGCTTCCTGTAAAATATAGGATTTTAGTTGGATTTTAAAAGAAACCAGACAAGTCAATAGTAGAGGAGAAGGGAAAGTTCCCTGCATGGGGAATATTCAGAGAAAATGTTCAGAGCAGAGAAATTAAGCATCATGTTTGAGAAATAGCCAGGAGTCCAGTTTTACTAGATCAAAAAATATGCAGTGAGGAATATGGTATATGAAAATTGAAAGGTAGGAGGGGGCTATGTTATGAAGGGCTTTGAATGCTAAAGAGAGCATTTTGTATTGGATCCTGGAGGGATGGGGAGCCACTGGAGTTTATTGAGAAAGGAAGAGACATGGTCAGATCTTCACTTTAGGAAAATCATTCAGTGGTTGAATTGAGAATGGAGTGAGGAAAGGCTTAGGGTTGGCAGACGCATCCACAACCCATTGTGGTTATCAAAGTGTGAGGTGATGAAGGCCTGCACTAGAATGGTAGCAGTATCAGAGGAGAGAAAGGGGCTTATTAGAGAGATTGCAAAGGTGACTGTAGATTATTGCAAAGGTGAAATCAGCAGGCCTTAACAACAGAATGGTATGGGAAGTAAGAGACAGTGAGAAGTCCAGGAGGACTCCTACATTGCATACCTGAGGAAGTAGGAGGAAAGTATTGCCCTCTACAGTAATAGAGAAGGTAGTAGGGTGAGGAATATTAGAGGGAGTGTGATCATTAGTTGGACTTGTGAGACTGGAGATTAGGATAGGGGTTGGGACAAGGAAAGATGGATTTGAGAATCCTCATCATAGAGATGATAATTAGATTCAAAAAACCTTATGCCACCACCAAGTAAAGTAGTATAGAGGGAGAAGAAAAGAGGGGCCAGGAAAGAGCCCTGACTAGCACCTTTGGTTAGAGGGCATGATCTGAATGAGGATCCAGTAATGGAGGCAGTAAAAGTCAGATAGGTAGAAGATCCATGAGGGAGTAGTGGTCAAAAAAAACCTAGAGAGAGGAGAGTATCAAGTAGGAAAGGCTAATCTTCAGTATCTGACAGCAGAGAGGTCAAGAATGAGGATTTAGCAATACAGGGAAACTTTGGAGAATACATTTTTGGTAGAATGATAAGATCAGAAGCCAGATTCTAAAAGCTTATCAAAAGAATGAGAAGTGAGGAAGCAGAGGCATCTATTGCAGTTGGTCTTTTTGAAGAATTTAACTCCAAATGGCAGAAGAGACATAGGAGGATAGCAGAGATCCATTAAGTAATAGTGTAATAGTCGTTTTATTTTTCCTTGGGTGGCGGAGACACGGATATGTTTGTAGGCTAGCAGAGAATGAATCAGCAGATAGGGAGACATTGAAAATAGCTGATAGAGTGAGGTTGACAGAGGGATCTGTTGGAGGAGATGGGATGAAATGGGATCACTTGAATAGGTTGTATTGGTAAGAAGAACGGCATCTTCATATGTGATGGAGTAAAGTAAGAGAAACTGGCAGAAGGCATCTGAGTGATAGGAGATGAGGAAAAAGGGAGAAGAGGGACCTCTTAGTGAATGGCCCCAACTTTTTTTTCTGTAAAATATACAGTATTTCCCCATGTATAAGATTCACCCTTTTTTTGAAAAATTTGTGGTCTAAAAAGTGGGTGCATCTTATACAGTGGTTGTAATTTTTTTTACTTGCCTTCCCTGCTTTTTCACACTTGTCTTTACACTCATTGTTTTGAATTTGTCACCAGTATGTTAGATTATGTTATGCCACATTCTGCCCAGAAATGGCTCAGAAAAGATTTTTGTACAGTGCTGAATTCAAGTTAAAAGTGATCCAGTTTGCAAAAGTGAATGGAAATTGTGCTGCTGAATGTAAGTTTGGTCCTCCTCCAACTGAGAAAACAATCTGAGATTGGCTACAGGAAGAAGAAACCCTACTGAAAACACCGCTGCTGAAGAAGGCCATGAGAAGCAAGTCACCCAAGTGGCCTGATTTAGAGAGGGAAAATTGAAGATATGGATTGAAGAGCAAAGGGCAATTGGAACTCCTGTGTCTACAAAGACGGTTCAGCATGAGGCAAAAAGAACTGCTGATGAAAAAGAAGTTACTAACTTCAAAGGAGGACACAATTGGTATTTCAGGTTCATGAAACGCAATGGACTGAGCATGCATACATGCACCAGACTTCCCCAAAAGATGCCTGAAAGCCATGAGCAGGTGAATAAAACCTGAGTTCAATAACTTTATGTAATACATTTTTTTTCCAATTTTGGGCCCCACAATTAAGGTGTGTCTTACACATGGGGAAATATGGTAAGACAAGGATCTCAGCTGAGAGGGGAGGGTAAAGTTTGAGGAAGCATCAACAAGTTTGGACAAGTCACTGTGTAGAGTGGGACAGTGAGTTGATAAGGGAGATGGAGTAGGCTTACCTAGCAGTGGTAAGGGCTCAGTTGAGGTTGTGTAATATAAATTTGTAGTGAACTCAGAACAGTCATGTGATTTTTTCCATCTTCAGCAGCTCATGTATAGGAGTAAACATAGTAAATGGTGGAAGTGAACCAAGGATAAGATATGGCAGTGCATAATTGGGAATATGATAAAGTGGGTAAGAATTTAAGAGAGTACAAAGGTTCACCGAAGGGGTCAATACAATAAAAAAGGAGAGTGTGGCTAGCAGAGGAGAGATTGCTTTGTAGAGAATTGAGGGGCCAAGGGATTAGAGGTCTTGGTGCAGATGAACACTGTGATTTTGTAAAGGAAGAAAGAAGAGCTGAAAACTCAATAGACTGTGGTCAGGTAAGGAAAATTCAGACATCTTGAATGTGGAGATGATATATTTTTGGATGATGATAAGATCAAAAGCATGACCATGTTTGTGTATGACTGAGGTGAAATGGAGTAGTAAAATCTAAGCTTCATAAGCAGTATGTTTCAATAAACCAGTAAACATTATGGATAATAATAAGTATTCTTATGGAATAATAATATTGTGGAAATTAAATTGAAGAGCGAGTAGAAGGCAGAAAGAGAAATATTAGTCAGTGTATTGGTTAATATCAATTACAATTTTAGTGGTCTGAAATAGGTACAAAAATGAAGCAATGGATCTCATAAAAAATAAATTAAAATTCTGATCACCTTGGGTGGACTCCTGATATTTGTAGAACTTTACTCATTCTCAAAATGAAGCTTTCCAAACATGTGTTGTTGCCATATTTAGAGATTAAAATCTTCTTTATAGAGAGTGGATTTAAAAACAACAATAACCTAATAGCATTATATGGTTCATGGAGAAGATGATGAGGTCTTGATCTTGTTTGCTTCATGTCCCAAGATCAGCATTTCAAACATCAAGAATGAAAAAGAAGTTATCAGATGGATATGGTATATATGAGAGGGGGAAGGGTGTATGTGAGTACATATGTACTTTTTAAAATTAAATTACATTAAAAAATTTAATTTATTGGGTTAAAATATTACTTTAAGCACTTTGCTAAGATTTAAAACACTGGAGTTCTTTTTTTCCTTTAAATCAGTCTATAACATGTTATTTCTGAAATTCTGAATTACAAATTACTGAAGTTTCCAACGTACAAATGTGTACATTCCTTTGCTTGAAGCAGTGTTAAAACTCACATCTGGTGAGACATAGGATGATGGAAACCGTTAAAAGCTATCTGTTCTTTAAAAAAAAATGCAGCTGTGATGCTTACAGCCCTGGATTGCTCTTCTGAAACATGGGGAAAAGAAACTGTTTAAAGTCATATGACAGGTTATTATTTTGCTTAATGTGAAATGTTCATCTGACAAGCTTATTGAGCTTGATTTGTGTGCATAACCTCATAGCAAAGCTATAGTCTATCTGAAATCCCTTTCCCCTCCCAAACTGACATCAACTATTGTGCCATCTGAAAAAAAAAGAAAAAAAAGAAAAGGAAAAAAGAAAAACAAGGCACCTGGAGTATTAAAGTGATTTAACCAGTTTGATTTATGTTAATGGTACAGAGGAGAATATTTTTTGGTCCTCAAAAACATAACAGGCAATTGATGTGCCATATTGCAGTATGGTTTTAGCTATCAACATGTCAAGATTTAGTTTTGCTGTTAACATTTTACGATTTAGAAGGCTATAAGAATATGTGCAGTGTAGCAACAACACAAGCTTCATTCCCTCTGCTATATTTATTGGGCTTTCATTTTTTCCCCTTTTATAGAAGAAATTGAAAAAGAAAGGGAGCAAGGGAGACAGGCAGGCATTCACTCAATATATTTCATTTTCTTTAATATGTCAAGTTATGAGAAATAAAGAGACAGAAAACTGATTTCTTAATGGTCTGTGTTCAGACCAGAGAGGATCTAAAGCAGAGGAAACCACATCTAAGTTTATTGGTTCATTGCCTCAAAGAGCTAGCCTAAGCATCACACAGGAGGCAAAGGTTGGTCCTAGATTTGGTCCATTAGAAGGTGGTGTGGTATATAATAGAGTGGGTCCAGCTCAAATAGACACATATCCTTGCAGCTACATATGAAATTAGAAAACCACAAATTAACATTATATATATATATATATACATATATAATATTGTGTTTTCATTATTTTAAACATTTCTCAGTTACATTTTAACCTGCTTCAGGCTCCACTCTGGAGTTTTGTGGGCCTGTGAATTTGATGCCTTTCCTGTAGGGAAGAGAAAGCATCGAAATTGAAGTCAGGAATACCTATGGCTAAAATCCTTGCCTCAGACATTTACTAACTGTGTGACATTGAGAAATCTAATCTCTCTGACCCTCAGGTTCCTCATCTGTAAAATGGTGAGGTTGGACAAGATGGCCTCCTAGGTTCTTTCCAGCTATTATCCTGTGGCATCAGTTTCATATGCTAGAATGTGGGAATTCCCAGGGTCATGATCTTCTTTAAAAGACAGGAGAAATTAGAATATGATATTCTGAAGGGCAAAGGAGCTTGGACTACAACCAAGGATCAACTACCCAGCAAAACTAAGCATAATTTTCCAGGCAAGGCAATGGGCATTCAATGAAATAAGGGAATTTCAGACCTTCCTGATGAAAAGGCCAGAACTCAATGGAAAATTTGATCTCCAAATACAAAACTCAAGAGAGACAAAAAAGGGTAACCAGGGGGAAAAACCCCACAAACCTTATTAACCAATAAGGGCAGGTGGTTTACATCTTTATGTGGGATTATATCATCTTATGTATGTTATATATATATATATATATATATATATATATATATATATATATATATATACACATATATAAGTCAGTCTTGAGAATGGTACGGCTATTATGACAATTGAAAGGGATATACATAGGTTGTGAATGCCTGTATAAATTAACTGATGTAAACATATAAAATATAAGTAAGAGATATAAAGGGAGGGCTATGAGAGAAGCGGTAAGGAGGTAGTAGAAAACGGTAAATTTACACCAAATGAAGTGGCACAAAAACATATTATAGTAGAGGGAAAGAATGGAGGGAGAAGAGCAGTATTTGAGCTTTACCGTCATCTGATCTAGTTCAAGAAGGGAATAACACACCCTGATAAGTTTAGAAATCTAACTTGTCCTACAAGAAGTAGGAGGGGAAGGGGGGAAAAAGGGAGGGGGGTGGTCAGAAGGGTGAGGAGAAGTAGTAAGTGGGAAACGGTAAGATAAGGGAGGGGAATAAAGAGGGAGGGTTATCTGAGGAAGGTGGCGGTCAAAAGCAAAACTTTGTTGAGGAGGAGAAGGGGTAAGGGAGAAGTAAAAGCATAAACAGGGGGAATTAGGATGGAGAAAAAGACACAGATAGAAATCATAACCCTGAACGTGCAGGGGATGAACATTCTCACAAAACAGAAGCAGATAGCAGAATGGATTAAAAACCATAATCCTACAATATGCTGTTTACAAGAAATGCATTTGAAATAGGGGGATACACATAGGGTAAAGGTAAAAGGCTGGAGTAAAATATATTGTACCTCAGCTAAAGTAAAAAAAGCAGGTGTAGCAATCCTAATCTCAGACAAAGCAAATGTAAAGATAGATTTAATTAAAAGAGATAAGGAAGGACATTATATCCTGCTAAAAGGCACCATAAACAATGAAGCAATATCATTGCTTAACATATATGCACCAAGTGGTAAGGCATACAAATTCTTAGAGGAGAGGTTAAGGGAGTTACAGGAAGAAATAGAGAGCAAAACTATAATATTGGGAGACCTCAACCTCCCCCTTTCTGAACTTGATAAATCTAACCTCAAAATAAATAAGAAAAAAGTTAAGGAGGTAAACAGAATTTTAGAAAAGGCACATATGATAGACCTCTGGAGAAAACTGAATGGGAATAAAAAGGAATATACTTTCTTCTCAAAAGTACATGGCACATACTCAAAAATTGACCATGTACTAGGGCATAAAAACCTCACAATCCAGTGCAGAAAAGCAGAAGTAGTCAATGCATCCTTTTCAGATCATGATGCAATAAGAATCATTTTTAATAAAGTACCATGGAAAAATAAGCTAAAAACTAATTGGAAACTAAATAATTTAATTATAAAGAATGAGTGGGCCAAAGAACAAATCAGAGAAACAATTAATAACTTCATTCAAGAGAATGACAATAATGAAACATCATACCAAAACTTATGGGATGCAGCAAAAGCAGTTCTTAGGGGAAGTTTTATATCCCTAAATGCCTACATGAATAAAATAGGGAAAAAGGAGATCAATGATCTGGGCATACAGCTGAAAAAGCTAGAAAAAGAGCAAATTGAAAGCCCCCAATTAAATACCAAATCAGAAATACTGAAAATCAAAGGAGAGATTAATAAAATTGAAACCAAGAAAACTATTGAATTAATAAATAAAACAAAGAGCTGGTTTTATGAAAAAACCAATAAAATTGATAAACCTTTGGCCAATTTGATTAAAAAAAAGAAAGAAGAAAATCAAATTTCCAGTATCAAAAATGAAAAGGGTGAGGTCACCTCTAATGTAGAGGAAATCAAAACAATAATTAGGAATTATTTTGCCCAACTGTATGCCCATAAATTTGACAACCTTAGAGATATGGATGAATATCTACAAAAACATAAACTGCCCAGACTAACAGGGAAGGAAGTGAAATTTCTTAATAACCCCATATCAGAAAAAGAAATTGAGCATGCCATCAATGAACTCCCTAGGAAAAAATCTCCAGGGCCAGATGGTTTTACATGTGAATTCTATCAAACATTTAAAGAACAACTAATTCCAATACTTTGTAGACTATTTGGGAAAATAGGTAAAGAAGGAGTCCTACCAAATTCTTTTTATGACACAAATATGGTACTAATACCCAAACCAGGTAGAGTCAAAACAGAGAAAGAAAATTATAGACCAATTTCTCTAACGAATATTGATGCAAAAATTTTAAATAAAATATTAGCAAAAAGATTGCAGCAACTCATCATGAGAATAATACACTATGACCAGGTAGGATTTATTCTAGGAATGCAAGGCTGGTTCAATATTAGGAAAACTATTAGCATAATTGACCATATCAACAACAAAACTAGCAGTAAATCATATGATCATCTCAATAGACGCAGAAAAAGCCTTTGAAAAAGTACAACACCCATTCCTATTAAAAACACTAGAAAGCATAGGAATAAGTGGAACCTTCCTCAAAATTATAAATAGCATCTACCTAAAACCATGGACAAGCATTATTTGTAATGGGGATAAACTAGATGCATTCCCAATAAGATCAGGGGTGAAACAAGGATGTCCATCATCACCCCTATTATTCAATTTGGTACTAGAAATGTTAGCTGTAGCAATAAGAGAAGAAAAAGAAATTGAAGGAATTAGAATAGGAAAAGAAAAACTAAATTATCACTTTTGCAGATGATATGATGATTTATTTAGCGAATCCTAGAGAATCAAGTAAAAAACTACTTGAAATAATAAACAACTTTAGCAAAGTTGCAGGATATAAAATAAACCCACATAAATCCTCAGCATTCCTATACATTACTGACAAAGCCCAACAGCAAGAGATAGAAAGAGAAATTCCATTCAAAGTTACTGTAGGCACTATAAAATATTTGGGAGTCTATTTGCCAAGACAAACCCAGGGCCTATATGAACATAATTATGACACACTTTTCACGCGAATAAAATCAGATCTAAATAAATGGAAAAATATCAGTTGCTCATGGTTAGGCCGAGCTAATATAATAAAAATGACAATTTTACCTAAATTAATCTATCTATTCAGTGCCATACCAATCAAACTACCAAAAAATTATTTTACTGAGCGGACAAAATAATAACAAAATTCATCTGGAAAAACAAGAGGTCTAGAATATCTAGGTTATTAATGAAAAGACATGCTAGAGAAGGTGGCTTAGCCATACCAAATATTAAACTGCACTACAGAGCAGCAGTCATCAAAACTGCCTGGTACTTGTTAAGAAACAGGGGTGTGGATCAGTGGAATAGGATAGGTACACAAGGAGGAGAAATCAACGAGTTTAGCAATCTACTCTTTGATAAACCCAAAGAGGCCAGCTTCTGGGCTAATAATTCACTATTTCACAAAAACTGTTGGGAAAATTGGAAAATGGTAGGGCAAAAACTGGGCACAGACCAATATCTTACACCATATACCAAAATAGAGTCAAAATGGGTTCATGATTTAGGAGTAAAAGCTGATACTATAAGTAATTTGGGAAAGCAAGGAATAGTTTACTTATCAGATTTATGGAAAAGCAAAGAATGCATGACCCAACAAGAGGTAGACAGCATTACAAAATGCAAAATGGATAATTTTGATTATGTCAAATTGAAATGTTTTTGTACAAAAAAAGCCAATACAACAAGAATTAGGAGGGAAGCAGAAAATTGGGAGAAAACCTTTGCAACTAGTATCTCTGATAAAGGCCTCATATCTAAAATATACAGGGAACTGAGCCAAATATATAGGAATACAAGCCATTCCCCAATTGAGAAATGGTCAAAGGATA
Organism: Trichosurus vulpecula; assembly: GCF_011100635.1. Classification (NCBI taxonomy): domain Eukaryota; kingdom Metazoa; phylum Chordata; class Mammalia; order Diprotodontia; family Phalangeridae; genus Trichosurus; species Trichosurus vulpecula. The sequence goes on along the minus strand of NC_050579.1, from coordinate 118,816,280 downwards.
TGAACAGGCAGTTTTCAGAGGAAGAAATTAAAGCTATCTATAGCCATATGAAAAAATGCTCTGGATCACTACTGATTAGAGAAATGCAAATCAAAACAACTCTTAGATACCACATCTCTCCTGTCAGATTGGCTAAAATAACAAAACAGGAAAATGATAAATGCTGGAGAGGATGTGGGGAAATGGGAATATCGTTGCATTGCTGGTGGAGTTGTGAGCTGATCCAGCCATTTTGGAGACCAGTTTGGAACTATGCCCAAAGGGCTATAGAAATGTTCATACCCTTTGATCCAGCAATACCACTTCTAGGGTTGTATCCCAAACAAATCACACAAGAGGGAAAGGGACCCATATGTACAAAAATATTTATAGCGGCTCTTTTTGTGGTAGCCAAGATTTGGAAATCAAAGGGAAGCCCATCAATTGCGGAATGGCTGAACAAGCTGTGGTATATGAAGGTGATGGAATACTATTGTGCCATAAGAAATGGGGATGATGCAGACTTCGTAACAACCTGGAAAAACCTACACGACATAATGCTGAGTGAGCGGAGCAGAGCCAGGAGAACGTTGTGCACAGCCACAGATATATGGATTCCGTGAGGACCAACCCTGACATACTTCGCTCTTCTTAGCAACCTAAGGTGCAAGGACAACTCCAGGGGACTTACGATGGAGAATGCTATCTTCATCCAGAGAAAGAACTATGAAGTTTGAATATAGATCGAGGCACACTACATGCTCGCTTTTTTTGCTTCCCTTTTGTTTTTGTTTGTGGGTATTTTTTGTTTGTTTTTTTTTTTTGGTTCTGTTTCTTCTTTCTCATGATTCATTCCATTGGTCATAATTCTTCTCCACAACTTGACTAGTGTATAAATTAATTCAATGCGAAGTTATACATGGTAGTTATATGAGATTACGTGCCATCTTGGGAAGGGAGGGGGGAGGGAGGGGAGAAAATCTGGAACTCAAAATTATGTAGAACCATGTGTGGTAAACTAAAAATAAATAAATTTAAAAAAAATTAAAGAGTACAGTAGGAGGCAATAGAAGAGACTATCCTAAATCTGTCCAATAACAAATTTATTTTTGTCTTTTAAACATCTGTCCACCATACATTGGCTTCAAAGCTAATAAAGGGCGAAATTTTGGAGAGATATAGACAAGAAGGCCATCTTGACCATGGAAAGAAGAGATTGGGAAATGATTGAGTTTCATTAAACAGTAAGACAGTGAACTTATGTAAATAATAAAGAATCTTCCTTTCATTCATGACAACTTTTCAGATGATAGGCACCACAAGGTACCATGTAGAGGTCAATTTTTGTAGTAAAGGAGATCAGATAAGTACTAACTCTAGCACAAATTAGTTGAGTGACCTGTAACATTTAGCCTATCTCATTTTAATAATAATTACAAGTTGAATAACAGCTACAAACCTGCATTAATAGAGCATTTCCTCATCAGGAGTTCGTTATAATGATAAAATTACAAATCCATTTTTGTGGAAGAAATATAGATCATTTAAATATGACTGATGGGGAGGAGTGGCCTTGTCAAGATTTCTATTATTATCAGCACTTAAATACCTCTAGAATTGCAGAAAAAATACCCAGAGACAATGACTGAAGTTCAGGGAAAATACATTGAATCCCTAATAAAATGAAACTTCTATAGACATAAAGAATATTCTTGGGTTATGCATTACTCAGAACCCTAAATTCAACCAGGTGGAATTATTTTTAAAGTACTATCCTATTCAACATTTTGAAAGGAAGGATTTTCTTTTTAATGGGAAATCTGTACTTCATCATAAAGAGAGAACACTACATTCTGGGCTTAGTTATTTGACACAGAAACGGGCTCTTTTTATCCTTTCTACTTCACACATAGTGAAGAGAGAAATTCTAGTAAACCAATTTCAGGCAGCAAAGACTGAAAGCATATGGACTTATGGGTAGAAAAGAATGAACAATGTAGTCTCCACTTGTGCCTGATGACATTAAATGAAAGGAAGCTCTCAGAAACCAAATAATCAGATATCTCATAAACCAATGAATTGCCTACGCTAAGAATAATGCTAGACTTTACTTTGATGTTTAAAAGTTCATCTTTGAAAAAATTAACAAGGGTTCAAAACTTCTTGAACCAACAACTGTGGCTAATGACTGTAGGAGTTATTAAAATTTGAAAACAGTCATGGGGAGCTCTGGAGAACTTTGCCATTTTTTTATATTATCAGGACATTATTTTGAGGAAATCTAATATGAAAATAAGAAGTGATAGAATAGAAAATAAGGATCATTCTTTATAAAAAAACTTTTTTTTTCTTCCCAGTCTCTAGATTAGTACTCAGAGTCAAATAATCAACAAGCATTTATTAAGTGCCTATTATGTGCCAAGTTTAGTGCTAGGCTCTGGGAATGCAAATTCAAAGGATGACATGATTGCTGCTCTCAAATAACTTATCTTCTAATTGGAAAGAAAAGTACATATGCATTTAAAAAGAATATAATAAAGAATAAATACAAATGACTACAAAGTGGCTAAATATGAGATAGTAAGGATGTAAGGGTACTAACCAGTGTAGGGATCTGGATTACCACTTTCACCGAGGAGGTGGTGCTTGAGCTGTGTCTTTAAGCAAGAGAGTCTATGAGTCAGAAGAAAGTAGAGCATAGGTGTGGAAGATAACCATTGCCAAGGCACAGAGATAAGCATGATGTGCCGTATGTAAGAGAAATGGTGCATTGCTTAATATACTGAATAAATGTAGGAAAAGATCAAAGATAATTAAAAGGAATAGATGGAAGAGAAAGAGAAATTCTCACTTCCTTAAATTTATTTGCCCCCAAATGTTATTTGAGTTTGTTAGCTCTGGGGGACAAGCTACTCACTCTAAATTAGATTTATATTTTAAATGTTAGAAGTCAAGTCCCTGCCTTAGTCTATGAATACCCCTCAGTGCTTAATTATGGGAGAGTGGCATGCATGGGTCATCCTTTAAGCTGCATCTTTGTCTATTTTATTTTCTCAGAATTGGATATTCTTTATCAAAACATGCTCCTTTTCACCCCTCCAATGAAACCAAAGGTAGTGATCTGGTGACATCATTTCATATGAATATCATAGTGTAAATGCTTTTGTATATCATCACATATTAGATATGAATTATCAGAAAAAGGTATGATATGTGTCAATCAGCACTACCTTTTCCCATAAGATATAGGATCAGTTCTCTCTTTGTACCTTCATGTCCCTGGGTTCTATCATCTTTTCTCTCTCATATAATAAAGTTAGTCATTTTGAATTTGTATTTTCAGTTGGCAATAGGCAATTATTTGGGCCAGGAAACAGCAAATATTGTTCAAAGCATACATCTTTATATAGCACTTCTCATGGAACAACTATGAGATATGGGATTCTAAGTTATTTTCATTGTCTTTTTTAAGTAAACTACAATTCAGGTGTTAGATTGCTTGTATAATTTCACTAAGCTAAGAAGTGTCAGTACCAGAACTCATAACCAGTTAGTAACTTCTGAGGCCTAAAGGATAGTTACTTAGAACTCAAACGTTTACATCAGGAGATATAATCAGTTCACAAGGAGATCTAATGTACTTTACTCAGTCCTATCCAACAGTACATAAAACAGGTTATTGTTACAATATTAGGGAATGAGGTCATTATAAATGCAAGCATTCTGAGAAAAAAAGTTCCTATATAAAATACAATTCTTTAAAAGGACTGCAAAGAAAGGACAAGTAATAACCATTTCACAGGAATGAATTTCATCCAACAGTCTCGAAGTTCATAAAATAGAAACATGTCCTTTTGGTATGTGTCAACACCAAGGATATCTAATCAATAACTCTGCTGTTGTTAGTTTGGAAGATGCGACGTTGAATTGTTGGGATGAGAAACAAGAAGTAACATGGTCCGACATGTCCTGTTTGATTTCATGAGGAAAGGTCCATCACTGCCCCTCCTTACTCCATGAAATGTAAGAATTCTTTCAAAGAAGCTGAAAACAGTCTGGGTGATTTTCTCATTAATGATAACAGGTAGCCTAGAATGTTTCCCAAATTTAGGGCTTGGTGATTTTGAATATCTGTCTAAGCAACAGATTTCAAATTGATTCAATTTATAACATTTTCTCAAAAGGATATGTAAAGTAAGGGAAGAATGAGCTGGAAGGCAATTTTCCACTTATTAGTGAGTTAGTCTAACATTATCATAGTCTGCTATTTTTTTAAAGTGCTAAATGAGACAATGTTTTTCCTTGGTTCAGTTCTTAGAACAATTTGACTTCTATGAAAAAGCAATATTTCTTTGAAACCTAAGTTAATGAAGAGATAGATATTTTGTTGAATTCTGCCCTCATTTATGTATATTTATCATGATTTCTGAAAAGAAATGATATATTTCAAATGACATCTAAGTATTAATAGATACACAGAACATAGATGTAATATTAGGCAATAGGGAAAATGATGAGGAGTTAAGGTTGGTCTAAATATTTCTAAAAATTTAGATTGATCTGACATTGCATTGTCATTAAAAAAAATTGTTTAATTAGTAATAACATATTGTCCTTACTTATACTACAGCCTTCTTGAAGTCAGGAATTTAATAGTTTGTTTCAACTTTATTATATCATAACACTTAGTAGATGATTTATGCATGGTTCAATACTTGAAATATCTTTGGTCTTATCAATGTAGATACTCCCTCAATCCATGCCTTCTTATCCTGTGAGGATCCCCACAGATCCTCAAAAAATATACTCAGCATCTGTATTCTTAATGTATTTTTGCTTAATGGGAAGATCTTTCCCATCCATTAATATGTCCATGTGACCTGCTTAAGTCACATGGAAGCCCAAGTCAAGTGAGTTTGAGTCACATGGGTCTGGGTCACAAAGGTTGTGATGCCCTCTGACCCTCAAGAAGTATATATGTACTCTGAGTTTAGCATTATATTTTGGAGCCCATCAATGGGAAGAGTATTCATGTGATGCAGCCAATTGAGACTCTGGGTAACCTTTAAATAGCCCCTGGCTTTGAAAAACCCAGATGTTGGTGCTTCTGTCTCTGGTAACTATGTATATATTGCTTTTGGTCAGACAGTTGGAAGTCCTGTCTTTTGATCTTTGCTGTTTGTATTTGCTCTGTTTATAAAATTTCTGCTTGTAATTTCTGTTTGTATTTTCTCTGAAGTTCAGAGTGCTGACTTTTCTCCTGAACTAAGTGAATTATACACACACACACACATATATATGTACATATATGTATATGTGTGTGTATGTGTATATCCCCTTTTAAATTGCTTGCTTTCCTTTAGAAAAGCAGATCAAAGAACCTGTGCTAGCAGCCCTCCTGTGTGCTAGTCTTATTGGTTTTATCTCCCCACAGCAACTGCAAGTAACATTGTTACAGCATCTTAGAATCCTTTCTTGGATTTAAAAAAAACATTTCCTGAATGCTAACATTTAGGCTCACTTTTTTATATTCCTTGCTTTTGGGACAGGCCAATCCAACCTAATGTTATGAATATACATTTCTTTATATGCTCCTTTTCACCCCTCCAATGAAACCAAAGGTAGTGATCTGGTGACATCATTTCATATGAATATCATAGTGTAAATGCTTTTGTATATCATCACATATTAGATATGAATTATCAGAAAAAGGTATGATATGTGTCAATCAGCACTACCTTTTCCCATAAGATATAGGATCAGTTCTGTATGTATGTATGTATGTATGTATGTATCCCATGAGTTACTTTTTGAGTATAGGCCACTGTTTGAAACATCCTGCATCTTCCTTGCATTTCAGGAGCTATCTCTCCACTGCTCTTTATGTTACAAACTTCAAAGATTCACAGTCATATAGACACATCAGGAAACTGTAAAAAAATTATGTTTTTGAATCAGGGAGCAGCTTCAGATTCCTGAAAACACTGGTTATTTTCTCCCCTCTCCTCTCTGTCTTTCTCAGTCTGTGTCTCTCTGTCTCTGTCTCCCTGTCTCTATTTTTCTCCCACCACCCATATCAATGAAATGATCCTGGCATGATATGGAAAGTAGAAACTTTTATCCAGTTATTTTTTTCTACCAAGATTGTTACTTTAAACTTTTTAAGTAATCTAATACCTCTGTGAGTAAGCTCTTTAAATTTTTTTGGGTGGTGTATTTAATCAGCACAATATGAGCTACAAACCAGAGCATCTTGAGGATCTCCCACCAACAAGGAAACCCTTTTCAACATGGACTTGATGATGGAATGTCTTTCAAAACAATGTAAATCACTCATGGTAACTATTTATCTCCTAGTTTTATGTTTGACAGCACACTAATAATAAATTGAGGCTTATGGTACAGTTATTTTTATCAATGGCTTTTCTATGATCTTAAAATATTCATGAAAGTTTCCCTTTTAAATGGATTTTTATGAATATATTTTGTTTTTATATCATTTGTACTTCCCCAAATATATTCCAACTCTCTCCATGACCTAAATAAATATCCATTATGATAAAGAGCTAAAAAGAAAGGTGAGTTCATATGGAACACTTCTGAAATTCTGTGCAGGATTCCACACCCAGATATCCACAAAGCTGCAACTTTGCGTATCTCTTCTTGGAGTCAAGAACGGTCACCAGAATTTCAAAACTTCTGGTTTTAATTATTTTATTGTTGTCTTGTCTTTGTTTGTTGTACCTTTATGTAGCTGGAGACATTGAAGATATTGTCCTGGCTCTGTGTACTTCATTTTGCATCATTTATGTCTTTCCATTCTTCTCTAAATTCACTGTATTTATCATTTATCATAGCACAGCAATAAATAAATTATATTCATGTTCCATAATATGTTTAGCCTTCTACAAACAGGTGGACATCTCTTTTGTTTTCAACTCTTTGCTACTACCAAGTGCTGAAAGTATTTTGTTACATATAATTTCTTTTTGTCATTGACTTCCTTGGATTTTGTGCCAAGTAGTAGAATTCCAGGGTCAAGGAAAAAGTCCATTTTAGTGACTTTCTTTGAATAATTCCACCTTTCTTTCCAGACTGGCTGGACCAATTTACAAGTCCATTAATAGTGAATTATTCTTGTTACAACTCATCAAAACTGACTATTCCCATCTATTGCTGTCTTTATTAAGGCTTTGTTTAAATCAAGTCATTTTTTTATTTGCATCAACATATAAGAGATATAGAATGAGGTTGTATTCTCTGGACTTTTCAGTCAATAAGATAACTAAAAAGAAGTGGATTCCTGTAGGTTGTCAGTCAATTGTGAAAATCTGCTTTGTTAAAGTCTACTTCTTCCTTCTTGTATTTCTTAGAAAGGAAGATTTCATAAAGATTGTAAAGAGAAGAAAGTTTAGTACTTATTCGTATCCTTTTGTTATCCATTTTGGAGGCAGTAATGTGATCTGTTTCTCTCTCTCCCCGCCTCATATTTTGCATTTTTCTCCCTTCTCAAGATCCTTAAAAATAATTTTCAGACAGCTGAGCAAAATGAGCATTGCTAAGCCCAGATATTCTTTAGCACTTGCAAAAAGCAAAGAAATTAGTCAATCAAGGTATAAGGAAAACAAAAGAGGACTAAAAAAAAAGACATTTCCTCAAAGGAAACCCCAGTGGAAAACCAGAAAATGAGAAATGCTAATGCTAAAAACAGATTCTGCTATAGTGAAGGAATTTCTATGGCATTAAAGGATATGAGGAGAAAACTCCAGAAGAAAAGTAATTCTGTAATAAGTACAACAAATTTTCCCCCTCTTCAATGAGAATTTAATAGTTGTTCAGAAGCATCCCTGTACTGAATGAGATGTTAAGAAAAATAATTAAATTGAAAGATAAGAAGCACAGTTTCTTAAAAGAATAATTTGAAAAGACAAATAAGAGATTGATAGCTCAGAATAAAAGATAGAAAGTGTCAATAATTCAGATGACATTGAAAATGGAAAGAATGCAAACAAGAAAAGGTGCAACAAAATATACAGTAAAGTTAAATTATAACAAAATTGATGGAAAATTGAAGTTGCTCTAAAAAATTGACCTTAAAGAGAGCTCAGGTAGACAATGTACAAATCATGAATTTCCCACAAAATTAGTTTAAAAAGATACTGCATACATAAAGTAGATGGGGGTAAATGCAGATTTATAAAATCCACTAGAAATAAGTGAAAATAATATTAATTTTAATCTGACCAAAAATGTAGAACTTAATTTCCAGAATTTTGGAGTCAAAGAGAGTGTTTTGCAAGCTTCCAGAAGGAAATACTTCACATATCCCAGCATTATAGTTTGAATTAAGTAAGGCTATAATTTGTCAATGCAAAATTAAAGAAGAGGTGTGTGTGTGTGTGTATATATATATATATATATATATTATATACATATATATATATGTGTGTATATATGTGTGTATATATATATATATATACACACACACACACACACATGCACACACACACATATACACACATATATATATACATATATATTTAAAAGAAAAACACTGTTACTAAGAAAAAATGTGGAATTGTAACAAGCATAAATACTTTCTAATAGTTTTCCTTGAAAATGTATACCTAAGATGGCAGAGAGAAGCCAAGAAGTTGCCTGAACTCTCCCCAGTTTCCCTCAGAAATAACATTAATCAAAACCTCTAAACAGGTTCTGGAGCAACAGAACCCACAAAAAGATGGAGAGAAGCTATTTTCCAGCTTAAGGTAATTTAAAAGGACTTCAGTAATGGTCTGTCTCACTTGGGCAAAAGGGGAGTACAGCCCAGTGCAGACAATGTCTAGGCAAGCCAGTGGGAGGCTCTTACCCACAGTACAGATCAGCGACCAAGGGCCTTTGGTCTTGGCCCAGCAAGGGAGTGCCACGGCAGGCCATCTGTGAGGCCTCAAACTCCAGTGAAGAAAACAAATAGCTAGCCCTAGAGCACCAGCACAACAGGCATGACTAGTCTGGGGCACCACAGCTCAGTGGACAAGCAGCAACACCTGAGGCCCTGGCATGGAAAACCAGTGACCAGACCCCTGGCTCCCAGAACAAGAAACTTGGGACAGGGTCCCGTGTGCCCCAGGAACAGAGACCAATTTTTAAAAACTGAATAAAAAAAACAAAAAGAGCCCTAACCATAGAAGGATACTGTGGCAACAGAGAAGATCAAAATACAAACTTAGAAGAAGAGAACAATGTCAAAATTCTTACATGTGAAGCCTCAAAGGGGAATACAAATTGATCTCAAGCTCAAAATGTCCTCTTGGAAGAGCTAGAAAAAAAACTTTTAAAATCAAGTAAGAGAACTAAAAGAAAAATTGGGAAGAGAAATGTGAGATATGCAGGAGAATTATGGGAAAAAAAGTAAACAGGTTGGAAAAGGAAGCATAAAAATTGACTTAAGGAAACAATGCCTTTAAAAGTAGAATTGGCCAGGGGAACAGAGCCAAGATGGTGGAGTAAAAGCAGTGACTTGCTTGAGCTCTCCTTCATACTCCTCCAAATGCCTGTAAAAAAAATGACTCTAAACAAATTCCAGAGCAGCAGAACCCACAAAATGATAGAGTGAAACAAATTTTCACCCAAGACAACCAGAAAGGTCAACAGGAAAGGTCTGTTGCACCAGTCTGAGAGAGGAGTATGGCCCACCTTGGGTTGCAACAGCACAGATGGGGCCCCAGCAAAACTGGAGCAAGCCTCAGGTGATCAAAGTACTGGCAGTTAGGGTGATTTCCAGACTTTTCAACCCACAAATACTAAAGACAACTTAGAAGGTCTGTAGGAAAGGTCTGTCTGACTTGGGTGAGAGACAAATGTGGCCTGGCCCCAGCCCCAGGGCAGTGGCAGCAGTGGCTATGGAGGCAGTCGCTGCTTCCAGAGCTCTCAGCCCACAGAAAGTGGGAGGAATTCAGTGACTGATCAGAGGGTGATCCCAGGAATCTCTTTGCTGGTGCTAAGGCAGGATTTTCATGCTTTGTCCATGCTTGGATCTGGGTCACAGTCCTGGGTGGTGGTTCTGGGGCAAGGAGAAGCATTGGCTTGGTAGACCTTGTGGTGGCAGTGGAGAGGGAATCCTCTTCACAGTTCCAAGGCAGAAAAGAGTGCTTGTGGTTACTCATAGACCAGAGCACAGAACAGGAGAGGAGAAAACACCTCTCCTTTGATCATACAACCTTGGAAGAACTGAAAATGTATAGATCCCTAGAAGTATCTCTAAAAACATCTGCACAAAATCCCTGAAGCTTGGGACAGTACACTTTCAATACTGGCAGCAGAGTCCTACCTTAACAAAGAGCTGTATTAGGAGGGCAGAGTTTATAATCTCAAAGAGGATCATAAACATGTCTGAAACGTTCGGAACCGCCGGATATAAGAAACTCTCAAAGTAGAAGGCAAAAGAATCAAAACATATATTTAGGCTCCACAGTAACCAACCCATGAACCAGCAACCCCATTTTGATATATTGATCAAAGGCTTCCAGGCCCAATAAGTACGCCTTGAAAGAGTAACCAGGAGGCTACAGAGAAGCATGATTGCGTAAAGCAAAATCATGCTTCCCCCTCTATGGTAATAAGATTACCCACTGGCCTGAAGTCTTTGTTCAGCTTCCTCCCGTAGGTCAGCTCTGCTACTGGCAGCTCCTGCTTCAGCTGTGGCTGTGGCTGTGGCTGTGGCTGTAACTGTAACTGTAACTGTAACTGTAGCTGTAACTGTAGCTGTAACTGTAGCTGTAACTGCCTCTGGCTCCAACGGGAGCTGCTTTTAACCATCCAGCTTCTGCGGGGGTGTAAGGTACGCCGGGGAAAGCACAGGTTCTTTCAATCTGCTTAAGCAAGGTGAAGGGGTTGACCAGAAAAGCACAGGTTTTTTCCATCAGCTTAAGCAAGGGAAGCAAGGTGAAGGGGCCGACAAGCTTACTCCAGTCCAAGATACAAACAGCATTCAGTTCAGGGGAAAAAGCCAAACTAGTCAAGGGCACTTGTTGACTAAGTGCCAAGGAGCCCATTTTTGGTTGCCAATACACTCCACCCCTTGTTATAGGATACATAATCTAATCAGCCATGTATCCTAGAACATACATTGTGATCCAATTACAAAGGAAACTAAAACATATCATTCATTATAAAGCAAAACATATCATTTGGTGACATTCCTAAATATTGGTTTACGATTCAAATGTGATCCACCCCTAGATCCCAGCAAGATAATCTCTTCAATCAATCATCCCCAAAATAATTATTAATAATTCAAATGTCCACCCCTAAATCCTTGTATCCATTACATAGGATCAATAATATCATAACAATAAAACAACACAGCAAGGATAACACAAAATAAGTAAACAGAACACTATCATCATTTCCACCCCCCTTGAACGATTGGGGCTCAAAATCTTGGGGTGAGGGGTGAAGGTCTCATTTTCCATAGCTTCTTCATGCTGAAATTGGATGTAGAGATGGCCCTGCCCCCAAAAAGTCCCATTCCAGAGGTCATTTCTTTAACAAGCTGGCAGGAATTCCAAGAATGCTACATGCTTAGGCAGTCACCGGAAAGTGCAGGGTGCTTAAGCCTGAAGGAAACAAAACTAGCAACAAGGTTAGCCAAAACAAAGGACAAAAAGAATAGACAAGTATGGACTATAATTCTTCAAATAAAATCATCTCAAGTTTGGTTGAGATTTCAGTTATGCAAAGATCCAACATCAGAGCCAAACTCAGGTGGGAAATGTTTCTTTTCAAAAGGAACATAATGAGGAAGCCAAGAGGATCCCACCCTAGATAGAGACTAAGATTGTCCTCCCAGCCTTTCCCCAAATGTACAAGTTTTCATCCGTTAATCACACAAGGTCACCTTCACTCTGAGTGGCTTGTGGGCTTGCAGGAGCAGTTCTTATTTCCCTATCTCTCCTGTTATCAAGGCCTTTATCTCTGTACATTCTATATAATTCATTGGTTGGAATTCCATCTATCATTTCAAAACCTACCCCTGCTCTCAATAAAGCAGTAAACATTTCTTTCCTTGTTACTCTCCTTTGGCGCCAAGTTTGCTGGTTATTCACCCTTCTCTCTCGAGGAGATCTATCCCTTCCCCAGTCACCTAAGTCATGTAACTGTAAAATCTTATTTATCACTGTTGTAAGATGGCTCCCTACTTCTCCAAGTAATAAATTCAAAATTAGTTGTTTATAAGCAGGGGGAGCTGTCCTAATTATTAAATTCCTATGAGGCAGTCCCATTGGATCATTGTAATATTTGTCTGCAGTTCCTATCATAATGGCAGTCTTCATTACCTCCTCCTTTAGTCTCATGATACAGTCTCTAAGTGAATACCAGGGTCTGTGCTCAGTGGGCCACATAGAATCAGTAGCATATCTCTTATTGCATCCCACAGCGGCTAATGCCAACAGAGTAGTCCTGCTATCACCATCTCCTTGCTGATGATGTTCCCTAAAAGCTTGTTGAACTAGAGGATCATGGCTGATACCTATGAATCTCATGCAGTCTGTCCTATCTACTGATATTCCACTGGCCCCTTGATCACTGAGTCTTACCATCCAAGATATCAATGGTTCTCCTATTCTTTGGCTGAATCTACTCAAAATATCTGTGACCTCTTGCGGTGAGAAATCTTCCTGAATTTCCCTTGTAACTGAATCTTCACCTCGGGTTTCTGTCTTCCTCCTTTGTATGGGTCGAGCCCTTGTCTGATCATTTAACCATCTCCTATTCTCTGTGTGAGGCACATCCTGAACCCCAGTAGTGTTTTGTGCCTCAGCCCCTAACATTGTCTCATTCTCTCCCCACTCACTTCCTCTGCCACCATGGCTAGGACGAAGCAGGCAGTCAGGCTCTTTCTGGGCTGGGTTGAAATGCACTCTGGGCTTTTTTGGTCTCCTGTTGCTCTTAGCCACATTAATAGAAAAGTTCTCATTTGAGTCAGTTTGGTCTCCTGCTATCTGAGATTCCTCTTCTTGCTGTGGGGTAGGAGTGCCCCCATGTCTTTCACTTAATCTCAATCTTTCGTATACTAGCCGGTAGGCTGATAACACTATCCAGCTTTGCCTAGATACTGATGCCCCTGACTGAATCCCAACTTCTTGTAAACACTTTTCCAAATCCCTAGGATCTCCTCTCCGTAGCCTTGGTTCCCAGTTTTCACAGGGTCCAGCTTTTTTAGCCAATTCTTTTGCTAGGGAGGAATAAAATGGATCCTCCCATCCTGGGATATTCATCTCTTCCTCTGGAATTGTTCTACTTCTAAATAGAGATCTTATACCTAGCGATCCCATCCTCGTCGCCAAATGTATTAGGAGGGCAGAGTTTATAATCTCAAAGAGGATCATAAACATGTCTGAAACGTTCGGAACCGCCGGATATAAGAAACTCTCAAAGTAGAAGGCAAAAGAATCAAAACATATATTTAGGCTCCACAGTAACCAACCCATGAACCAGCAACCCCATTTTGATATATTGATCAAAGGCTTCCAGGCCCAATAAGTACGCCTTGAAAGAGTAACCAGGAGGCTACAGAGAAGCATGATTGCGTAAAGCAAAATCATGCTTCCCCCTCTATGGTAATAAGATTACCCACTGGCCTGAAGTCTTTGTTCAGCTTCCTCCCGTAGGTCAGCTCTGCTACTGGCAGCTCCTGCTTCAGCTGTGGCTGTGGCTGTGGCTGTAACTGTAACTGTAACTGTAACTGTAGCTGTAACTGTAGCTGTAACTGTAGCTGTAACTGCCTCTGGCTCCAACGGGAGCTGCTTTTAACCATCCAGCTTCTGCGGGGGTGTAAGGTACGCCGGGGAAAGCACAGGTTCTTTCAATCTGCTTAAGCAAGGTGAAGGGGTTGACCAGAAAAGCACAGGTTTTTTCCATCAGCTTAAGCAAGGGAAGCAAGGTGAAGGGGCCGACAAGCTTACTCCAGTCCAAGATACAAACAGCATTCAGTTCAGGGGAAAAAGCCAAACTAGTCAAGGGCACTTGTTGACTAAGTGCCAAGGAGCCCATTTTTGGTTGCCAATACAAGAGCTAAAAAGTCAAGTAATTGTCTGGGAAACTGAACAAACAGCAGGAAAAAATCAGACTATGGAATCTTAGTTTGGTGACAAGGAAGATCAAAACATACAACCAGAAGAAAACAAAATCAAAGATCCTATCTCAAAAGCCTCCAAGAAAAATATGAATTGGTCGCAGACCATGGAAGAGCTCAAAAAGGATTTTGAAAATCAAGTAAGAGAAGTAGAGGAAAAATTGGAAAGAGAAATGAGAATGAGGCAAAAAAATCATGAAAAATGAGTCCCCCCAAAAAAAATTACTGAAGAAACTAAAACCTTAAAAAATAGACTAAAGCAAATGGCAAAAGAAGTCCAAAAGCCTATGAGGAGAAGAATGCCTTAGAAAGCAAAACTGGCCAAAGGGAAAAGGAAGTCATAAAGCTCACTGAAGAAAATAATTCCTTAAAAATTAGAATGGAGGAAATAGAAGCTAATGACTTTATGATAAATCAAGAAATAATAAAACGAAACCAAAAGAATGAAAAAGTAAAACACAAGGTGGAATATCTCATTGGAAAAACAACTGGCCTGTAAAATTGATCCAGGAGAGATAATATAAAAATTATTTTTTTTAAAGTTAAATGACACTTTATTTTATCCTTACCCATCTATGTTTATGTATGTGTATACATATGTACATTGACAAACATGTCAATGGCTTGACAATGCTTTCTCTGTTAGTTGTATATTTGTGTACTTGAATTTCTGATATATTGAAATTTGCTTTTAAGAGAAGGCAACTTAGTGTTATTTATTAATACTTATTAATAATAGCATAGAGATTAAAATGGGTAAAATCATGGACTAGATAGCAATAAAACTGGAGATGATTTTTTCTGTGACATTTTTTTTATTTTTTTAATTTATTTATTTAACATATTTGGTTTTCAGCATTGATTTTCACAACAGTTTGAATTACAAATTTTCTCCCCATTTCTACCCTCCCCCCCACTCCAAGATGGCGTATATTCTGGTTGCCCTGTTCCCCAGTCAGCCCTCCCCTCTATCACCCCCCACCCCTCTCATCCCCTTTTCCCTTCCTTTCTTGTAGGGCAAGATAAATTTCTACGCCCCATTGCCTGTGTATCTTATTTTTCAGTTGCATGCAAAAACTTTTTTGTTTTTGAACATCTGATTTTAAAACTTTGAGTTCCAAATTCTCTCCCCTCTTCCCTTCCCACCCACCCTCCCTAAGAAGTCGAGCAATTCAACCTAGGCCACACATGTAGCATTATGTATAACCCTTCCACAATACTCATGTTGTGAAAGGCTAGCTACATTTTGCTCCTTCCCAACCCATCCCGCTTTATTGAATTTTCTCCCTTGACCCTGTCCCCTTTCCAAAGTGTTTGTTTTGATTACCTTCACCCCCATCTGCCCTCCCCTCCATCATCCCCACCCGCCCTTTTATTTTTTTTTATCTTCCTCCCTCTTCTTTCCTGTGGGGTAAGATACCCAACTGAGTATGTATGGTATTCCCCCTCAGGCCAAATCTGATGAGAGCAAGGTTCACTCATTCCCCCCTCACCTGCCCTCTCCCCTCCTCCCACAGAAATGCTTCCTCTTGCCACCTTTATGCGACATAATCCACCCCATTCTATCTCTCCCTATCTCCCTCTCTCAGTATGTTGCTCTCTCGTCCCTTAATTTCATTTTATTTCTTTTAGATATCTTCCCTTCGTCTTCAACTAACCCTGTGTCTGCTCTCTCTCTTTTACATATATATATATATATATATATATATATATACATATAAACACATATATATACATATACATATACATACACATACATACATATATACATAGATATATACATACATACACATTCACTTATATATATACAGAAACATACACACACACACATATATATATACATATATATATATGTATATATATATATGCATATTCCCTTCAACTACCCTAATACTGAGGTCTCATGAATCATATACATCATCTTTCCATGTAGGAATGTAAACAAAACAGTTCAACTTTAGTAAGTCCCTTGCAATTTCCGTTTCTTGATTACCTTTTCATGCTTCTCTTGATTCTTGTGTTTGAAAGTCAAATTTTCTATTCAGTTCTGGTCTTTTCACTGAGAAAGCTTGAAAGTCCTCTATTTTATTGAAAATCCATATTTTGCCTCGGAGCATGATACTCAGTTTTGCTGGGTAGGTGATTCTTGGTTTTAATCCTAGCTCCATTGACCTCCAGAATATCGCATTCCAAGCCCTTCGATCTCTTAATGTAGAAGCTGCTAGATCTTGGGTTATTCTAATTGGGTTTCCACAATACTCAAATTGTTTCTTTCTGGCTGCTTGCAATATTTTCTCCTTGATCTGGGAGCTCTGGAATTTGGCAACAATATTCCTAGGAGATTTCTTTTTGGGATCTATTTGAGGAGGCGATCGATGCATTCTTTCAATTTCTACTTTGCCCTGTGGCTCTAGAATATCAGGGCAGTTCTCCTTGATAATTTCTTGAAAGATGATATCTAGGCTCTTTTTTCATCATGGATTTCAGGTAGTCCAATAATTTTTAAATTATCTCTCCTGGATCTATTTTCCAGGTCAGTGGTTTTTCCAATGAGATATTTCACATTGTCTTCCATTTTTTCATTCCTTTGGTTCTGTTTTATAATATCCTGATTTCTCATAAAGTCACTAGCTTCCACTTGCTCCAATCTAATTTTTAAAGTAGTATTTTCTTCAGTGGTCTTTTGTACCTCCTTTTCCATTTGGCTAATTCTGCCTTTCAAGGCATTCTTCTCCTCATTGGCTTTTTGGAGCTCTTTTGCCATTTGAGTTAGTCTATTTTTTAAGGTGTTGTTTTCTTCAGTGTATTTTTCAGTATTTTTTTGGGTCTCCTTTAGCAAGTCATTGACTTGTTTTTCATGGTTTTCTTGCATCCTTCTCATTTCTCTTCCCAATTTTTCCTCTACTTCTCTAACTTGCTTTTCCAAATCCTTTTTGAGTTCTTTTATGGCCTGGGGCCAGTTCATGTTTTTCTTGGAGGCTTTTATTGTAGGCTCTATGACTTTGTTGTCTTCTTTAGGCTGTATGTTTTGGTCTTCTTTGTCACCAAAGAAAGAATCCAAAGTCTGAGACTGAATCTGGGCGCGTTTTCGCTGCCTGGCCATATTCCCAACCAACTAACTTGACCCTTGAGTTTTTCAGTGGGGTATGACTGCTTGTAGACTAACGAGTTCTATGTTCCATGTTTGGGGGGGAGGTGCCAGCTCTGCCACACCAGCACTGCTCCTTCCCCAACCCCCAACCCGAACTGGGCTTAGATCTTAGGCAGGCTGTGCACTCCTGCTCTGATCCGCCACTTAATTCCTCCCACCAGGTGGGCGTGGAGCCGGAAGCAGCAACAGCCATAGCTGCCCCACCTCCACTGCCCCTGGGGCTGGAAGCCGAACCACGAACTCCTTCCACTCCCACAGCTTTTCCCACTAACCTTCTCCTCAGTCTTTGGTGTTTGTGGGTCGAGGGGTCTGTTAACTGCTGCAGCTCACCTATTCAGGGTGCTAGGGCCCCCTCCGCCCAGCTTCTGGTCCGGATGGTCCACGCCGCTCAGGCTGGGCTCTGCTGCACTCCATTCCCAGCTCCCAGCTTCCAGCTCCCAGTTCTGTGTGGAATAGACCTCACCCAGAGACCATCCAGGCTGTCCTGGGCTGGAGCCCTGCTTCCCTCTGCTGTTCTGTGGGTTCTGCCATTCTAGAATTGGTTCAGAGCCATTTTTTATAGGTTTTTGGAGGGACTCGGGTACGGAGCTCACTCTAGTTCCTGCTTACCCGCCGCCATCTTGCTATAAAAATTATTAGACTACCTGAAAACCATGATCAAAAAATGAACCTAGACATCATCTTTCAAGAAATTATCAAGGAAAACTGCCCTGATATTCTAGAACCAAAGGGTAAAATAGAAATGGAAAGAATCTGCCCATCACCTCCTGAAAGCGATCCCAAAAGGAAAACTCCTAGGAATATTGTAGTCAAATTCCAGAGTTCCAAGGTCAAGAAGAAAATATTGGAAGTAGCCAGAAAGAAACGTTTTGAGTATTGTGGAAATACAATCAGAATAATACAAGATTTAGCAGCTTTTACATTAAGGGATCAGAGGAATTAGAATATGATATTCCAGAGGTCAAAGGAGCTAGGATTAAAATGAAGAACCATCTCCCCATCAAAGCTGAGTATAATACTTCAAGGGAAAAATGGATATTCAATGAAATAGAGAACTTTCAAACATCCTTGATGAAAAAACCAGAGCTGAACACTAAATTCGACTTTCAAATACAAGACTTAAGGGAAGCATGCTGTTTAAGGGTGGGAGGAAGGGAGGAATAGGGAGAAAATTTGGAACTCAAAATCGTGTGGAAGTAGATGTTGAAAACTAAAAATAAATTAATTAATAACCCTTTTAAAAAGTAAAATAAAATGTTTTTAAAATGAAAAAAATAATAGAATTGGCCAAATGGAAAAGGAGGTACAAAAATGAACAAAATAATTCCTTTAATATTAGAAATTGGGAAGTGGAAGCTAATGACTTTATGAGACATCAAGAATCAGTCTAACAAAATCAACAGGATGAAAAAATAGAAGAAAATGTAAAATACCTATTTGGAAAAAACAACTGGCCTGGCATATAAATCCAGGAAAGATAATTTAAGAATTATTGGACTACCTGAAAGCCATGACACAAAAAGAGCCTGGACAGCATCTTTCTAGAAATTATGAAGGAAAATAGCTCTGTGTTCCTAGAACCATAGAGTAAAATAGTCATTAAAAAAACTATCAGTCACCTCCTCTAAGAGATCCCAAAATGAAAACTCAAAGGAATATTGTAGCCATATTCTAGAGCTACCAGGTTAAGGAGAAAATACTGCAATTAGCCAGAAAAAAATTCAAATACCAAGGAGCCACAGTCAGGATGACACAGGACTTAGTAGATTCTATATTAAAGGATCAAAGGACTTGGAGTATGATATTCCAGAAAACAAAGGAGCTTAGATTACAACAAAGAATAAACTATCCAGCAAAATTGAGCATAATCTTTCAGGGAAAAACATGGATATTCAATGAAATAGGGGACTTTCAAACTTTACTGATGAAAAAGAACAGAGCTGACTCAAGAGAAGTATGAAAAGGTAAACAGGAAAGGAAAAAAAAGCAGAAAAGAACAACACATGTTATTCAATTAGATTAAACTGTTTACATCCTTACTTAGAAAGGTGATACTTGTAACTCTTGAGAGTACTTTATCTCTTATTAGGGTAGTTAGAAGGAGTATACATAGACAGAGGGTGTGGGTATAGGTTGACTTTGATGTGATGATATACAAAATAATTAGAAGATGGAAAAAAAGGATTGTACAGGGAGAAAAGAAAAGGGGGATGCAAAATAGGTTAAATTACCTCACAGGAAGAGGTGCAAAAGATCTATTGCTGTAGAGGGAAAGAAAGGATGGGGTATACATTGTTTGAATCTTACTTTTATCCAATTTGGCTCAAAGAGGGAATAACATAAAATCTCAGTTGGGTATAGGAATTTATCTTACCCTATAAGAAAGTTGCTGGGTAAAGAGGAAAGAAAAGGTGTGGGGTCTGATAGAAGGGATGCCATATTGAGGTAGGTGGTCAGAAGCAAAACACTGATGAGGCAAGACAGGATGAAAGCTGAGAGAAAAGTATAAACAGGGGGAAAACAGTATGGAAAGAAGTACAGTTAGTAATCATAACTGTAATGTGAATGGAATGAACTCTTCCATAAAATGGAAGTAGAGAGCAGAATGGATTTTTAAAAAAAAGAATATTACAATATGCTGTTTACAAGAAACACATTTGAAGCAGAGGGATATACAAAGAGTGAAGGTAAATGGCTGGAGCAAAATATATTATGTTTCAGCTGAAGTTAAAAAAAAAAGCAGAGGTTGCAAAAAAAAAAAAGCCTGATCTCAGACAAAGCAAAAGCAAAAATATATCTAATTGAAAGAGATAAGGAAAAAAAACTAGATCTTGCTAAAATGTACCAAAGCAATGAAATAATATCGTTACTAAACATATATGCATCAAGAGGTATAGTGTATGAATTATTAGAGGAGAAATTGAGTAAGGAAAAAAAATAGACATCAAAACTATAGTAATGGGGGACCTCAACTTCCCCCTCTCAAAAGTAGATAAATACAACCACAAAATAAACAAGAAAGAAGTTAAGAAGGTGAATACAATTTTAGAAATGTTGGATATGGTAGACATCTGGAGAAAACTGAATGTGGATAGAAAGGAATATATCTTTTTCTCACTGGTACATGGCACCTACACAGAAATTGACCATATATTAGTGCATACAAACCTCACAATCCAATGCAGAAAGGCAGAAATGTTAAATACATCTTTTTCAGATCATGACGCAATAAAAATTATGTGTAATAAAGGGCTAAGTAAAGATAGATTAAAATTAATTGGAAATTAAATAATCTAATCCTAAAGAATGAGTGGGCCAAAGAACAATCTAAATAATCAACAGTTTTATTGAACAGAATGACAATAATAAGAACACATACCAAAACTTATGGGATACTGCCAAAGTTGTTCTTAGTGGAAATTTTATATCTCTAAATGCTTACATGAATAAAAGAAGGAAAGAGGAAGTCAATGATTTGGGCACACAAATAAGAAAACTAGAAAAAGAACAAATTATAAATCCCCAATTAAACACAAAATTAGAAATTCTGAAAATCAAAGGTGAGGTTAATAAAGTTGTAAGTAAGGAAACTATTGGACTAATAAAAAAGCTAAGGGCTGATTTTATGAAGAGACCAATAAAATAGATAAACCTTTGCTTAATTTGTTTAAAAAAAACAAAAAAAGCAAATTACGAGTATCAAAAATGAAAATGGTGAATTACCACCAATGAAGAGGAAATTAAAGCAATACTTAGTAGCTATTTTGCCAAACTGTATGCAAATAAATGTGATCATCTAAGTGAAATGGATGAGTATTTACAAAGATATAAATCACCCCAGATTAATAGGAGAGGAAATAAAATGCATAACCCTATTTTAGAAAAAGAAATTAAACAAGTCATCAGTGAACTTCCTAAGAAAAAATCTCAAGGGCCAGATGGATTTACAAGTGAATTCTACACCACATTTAAAGGAAGTTAATTTCAATACTACTTAAACTATTTGGAAAAATTACAAAGAAGGAACCTAACAAATTCTTTGTATGACACAAATATGGCGCTGATACCTAAACCAGGAAGAGCCCAAACAGAGAAAAAAAATTATAGATCAATTTCCCTAATGTATATTGATGCAAAAATGTTAAATAAAATATTAGCCAATAGATTATGCAATTTATCATGAGGATAATACCAGGAATGCAGGGATGGTTCAATATTCGGAAAATTGTCAGCATAATTGACCATATCAATAACAAAACTAACAGAAATCATATTTTTCAAGAGATGCAGAAAAAGTTTTTGCTAAAATACAACACCCATTCCTATTAAAAAAACACTAGAGAATATAGAAGTAAATGCGGTTTTTCTTAATATGATAAGCAGTATCTATCTAAAACCATCAGAAAGCATTATATGTGATAGGGATTAGCCAGAAGCATCCCCAATAAGATAATGGGTGAAGCAAGGAAGCTTATTGTCACCACTATTATTTAATATAGTACTAGAAGTTAGCTTTAGCAATAAGAGAAGAAAAAGAAAGAATTAACTAGGCAATGAGAAAATAAAACTATCACTCTTTGTGGATGAAAAGATGGTGGTACACTTAGATAATTCTAGAGAATCAACTAAAAACTATTTGAAACAATCAACAACTTTAGCAGTTACAGGATTCAAAATAGATCCACATAAACATTAGCATTTCTATATATCCCCAGCAAAGCTCAGCAAGAAGATATAGAAAGACAAATTCCATATAAAATAAATGTAGACAAAAAAAGTTGCCAAGAGAAACCCAGGAATTGTATGAACACAATTATAAAACACTTCACACAAATAAAATCAGATCTGAACAATTAGAAAAAAAAATCAATTGTTCATGGGTAGGCTAAGCAAATATAATAAAAATGACAATTCTACCTAAATTACTTTATTTATTCAGTGCCATACCAAACTTCCAAAAGTTATTTGATAGAACTAGAAAAAAAAATCATAACAAAATTTATCTGGAAGAACAAAAGGTTATGAATATCAAGGAAATTAATGAAAACAATGCAAAGGAAGGTGACCTAATTTGTACCAGATCTAAAACCATATTATAAAGCCACAACCATCCAAAGTATTTAGTACTAGCTATGATATAGAATGGTGGATCACTGGAATAGGTTAGGTATGCAAGACACAGTAGTAAATTATGATAGTAATCTAATGTTCGATAAACCCAGACTTTAGCTTATGGGATAAGAACTCACTATTTGACAAAATCTGCTATGAAAACTGGAAAATGGTATGGCAGAAACTAGGCACAGACCAACATTTCATACCCTTTTCCATTACAAAATTGAAATGGGTACATGACTTAAACATAAAGGGTGATACTATAATCAAATTGAGAGATCAAGGAATCGTTTGCCTTTCGAATCTATGGAGAAAGGAAGAATTTATTGCCAAACAAGAGATAGAGAACATTATGAAATGTAAAATGAATAATTTTGATTACATTAAATTAAAAAGGTTTTGTACAAACAAAACTAATGCAGCTAAGATTAGGAGGAAAGCAGAAAGCTGGGAAACAATTTCTACAGCCAGTGTTTCTGATAAAGACCTCATTTCTCAAATTTATAAGAATACAAGTCATTCCTCAATTGGTAAATGGTCAAAGGATATGAACAGACAGTTTTAATATGAAGAAATTAAAGCTATCTATATGTCATATGAAAAATGCTCTAAATCACTATTGATTACAGCAACGTAAATGAAAACAACTCTGAGGTATCACATCACACCTTGATTGATTAACATGACATAAAAGGAAAATGATAAGTGTCGGAGACAATGTAGGAAAATTGGAACACTAATGCATGGCATTGTGAACTGATCCAACCATTCTGGACAGTAATTTGAAACCATGCCCAAAGGGGTCATAAAACTGCACATACACTTTGATCCCACAATATTACTACTAGGTCTGTATCCAAAAGAGATCATACAAAAATGGAAACGGACCCATGTGTACAAAAATATTTATAGCAGCTCTTTTTTTGTGGAAGCAAAGAATTAGAAATTGAGGGGATGGCCTTCAATTGGTGAATGGCTGAACAAGCTGTGGCATATATGTGTGTATACACACACACACACACACACACACACACACACACACACACACATATATATATATATATATATATATATATATACATATATATATATATGTATGTATGTATGTAATGGAATACTATTCTGCTATAAGAAATGATGAGCAGGCGGATTTCAGACAAAGCTGGAAAGACTTACACTAACTGATGCTTAGTGAAGTGAGCAGAACCGTAAGAACATTGTACACAGTAACAACAACATTGTGCAATGATCAACTGTGATATATTTAGTTCTTCTCAACAATACAATGATCCAAGACAATTCCAAAAGACTCATGACAGAAAATGCTACACCCATCCAGGGAAAGAACTATGGAGTCTGAATGCAGATCAAAACACACTATTTTCACTATTTTGTTTTGTCTTTCTCATGTTTTTTTTCCCTTTTGTCCTAATTCTTCTTTTACCATGTGACTAGTATGGAAATAGGCTTGATGTGATTCTACATGTATAACATATCAGATTGCTTGCTGTCTTAGGGCAGGGGGAGAGAAGCGATGGAGGGAGAAAAATTTGGAACTCAAAATCTTACAAAAATGAATGTTAAAAACTATTATTCTATGCAATTGGAAAAATAAAATATTATTAAGAGAAAAAAGTATGCCTTCTGAAATACAAATTTGGTGGACAAAAGACCATAAGAAAGTATAGCATATAGCATGAAAAGCATCAGTGTTTTACCTTTTCATTAATGTTCTTTAAGCAGTAGACAAAATTATTGTCCCTAAGAAACTGCATTTATGATAAGGGCAAATGTGGGGATAATGTACACAGATGAATCAGTGCTGACTGGGCCTTTCTCTCCCTCACACCCAGAAATAGCTTGGAAGTCAGACTATGAGTCAAGCTCTGATGGTCACATAGGGGAAAGTCATCAATCCTGGTTACCTGTTGCCCCAGAGTCAGAACACCAGAACTTGAGCTAACAATGACTAGAGGTATGCACCAGACTTCCATTCTGAAAACTGAGCTGTCCATAAGACTCACCACCAAAATAAAAAAAGGGGCCAGAGATGTCATTCAGACTGGGCTCTTTCAGGCTGCCAAACCCCACAGCTCTGATGAACATTGCCTTTATACCAATTCCTACCCAACGATCATCTCATAGACAGTGCCCCTGGACTGTCATGTCTGCTTCACTTTCCCCTTCCAGAGTCCCCCAAAGGCAGTACTACCTAACCTTAGCCATAGGTTCATTGTGGAGCATAGTTCCCTTTTCCAGCAATACCCAGAGATATGTCACTCCTTCCCATTTCCTTAAAGTGAGAGCCTATGTCCCCCTGCAGCTTCCCACTAGCCCCACCTGTTGAAGCTCCATCTCTCTTATTCCCAATAGAACTTCAAATGGGAATGCCATGCCTAGGTACCCAGGGATGAGAGCAGGGCATGATCAAGCAGGAGCAAAAGGCCCTTGTCTGTGTTTCAGATATCCCTGGGTACCCATCCATGTGCTTACATATAGAGGGCTTCACTGGCCCCTCCCCAGGTAATGAAACCTCAGGTTATGATTTTGAAAAGTCTCTTCTGCTTTTCCCAGAAGATGTCTCTGTGGTCCCAGAGAAATTTGAAAGGGACATCAAAGAGGTGGGTCTAGGTGCTTTCTGAGAAGTCTCCTTACAGGTCTGGCAATTCTTGGTTGCTCTGTTAGATCACCTGACTAATATCCCTTTCATTCCCTTCATAGGCTAAGGGTTGGAAATCATGCTCTTAGAGCCCAAAGATGCTGTTATGCTCTAGGGCATCTGGAAGAATTATCAAAGCATGAATTATGACAAGTTAAGCCCCTCTGCTACTGTTAGGAGGAGATCATGCAAAAAGTGACTGGTGAATATTATCTGTACAAGCTTGTGTGTAACCTGAGGCCTTCTTCCCTCTGGTCTTCTAGACAATCAGTGCCCAACCCTCAAGTTTGTATGCAACCGGCCAGTCAGTGAATAGGACGCTGTCCCCTTGTCTCACCTGCATAATAGCCAAATATATCTTCCAGAACTGGTGTAGGTGCCAGCCCTATGGCACCAAGAATGTGTACTCCTATAAGTGTCTGACAGTTCACCAATCCTCCAGGCTGAGACAAGGAATGCTACTCTTTGACCATCCTATTTCTACATATGGATACATTTGATGTTGGCAGGAAACACACCCCCCATTCCTACTCAGACACTCCAGAAAGCTTTGGGGAGCAGTTCTCTAGTCCTGATCAAATCTCACTTTCTTTCCCCAATTGAAATGTATCCCCATCATGGTGGTCACCTGAGTGGTAGGTGGAAGTGGGAAAAGATTTCATCCATAAGACTCTTTCGTCTGTCTCTTCTATTCAGAGGGCTCAGCTCAGCCCCTCCCCATTTCCTTCTAAGTGGATCATTCATCTCCCAGGTTTTTTAGTACACAAAGTGAACAAGGTCAGGGGAAGAGGAATGACTTTCCCTGTCACCTCCAACCTCAATGGATATTTGGGATTCATAATGCTCCTATCACATCCTATGAGGAAAAGCAAAAGATTTAGATATGCCTCCCTATCCAGTGAACAAAATCTCTCAATCCTTTTTCTATTACCTGGCCACTTGGTTACATGGGGTCCCCTTGGGTCAATAAAATGATTTTTGAACTAAATAAAAAATAGTAAAGGAAAGTTTGGGAGTGAATGATTTTATATTTCTTGAAATTAAAGCACCAAATATGATGATCATTTAAGCAAAGAGAAAGAAAAACAGGAAGGACACCCATGAAACACATTTTTAAAAATCTAAACTAAGCCAAAGTAATGTAAAATGATTAAGTCAAGAGAAATAGAATCATGAGTTTTAGATCTAGACCATGAAAAAGAACGAAAATGAAGATGTCTGTACCCAATAGTGTAGTGATTCAGATTGGATTACTTCAAGTTAAAAAAAAAAGTCAAGCAACTAAAGCCAAAAAGAGAGAGAGAGAGAGAGAGAGAGAGAGAGAGAGAGAGAGACAGACAAACCAAGGAAGGAAGGAAGGAAGGAAGGAAGGAAGGAAGGAAGGAAGGAAGGAAGGAAGGAAGGAAGGAAGGAAGAGAAAGAAAGAATGATATATTTGAGTAATCTGGTTGTCTGCTGAAATCGATTTGGGTAGGAGGTATTTGTTAGTAGATTTGGAGAGAAATTACCTTCAAATTGTTTCTCTTAACATATTACACATATCCTTAGTGCTGATTTTTATAAAGGTATTACATATAATAATATTTGATGGAGGAAAACAGTCAACGTTATAATTCACAAAAGTAAAGGTCTAAACTTAATCATAAAATGAAAGAATTTTTCATAAAAATCAGAGAACAGAGTTAAATAATTTCCTACATACCTGAGATAAATTTAGAATTAGAGAACCAGTATATACTAAAAATGAGTGACTGTAGTAACATTTATTATATTTCAATTGAATCTTAAAAATCAGGTTTCAAACATAATTTTGACTTAGGTAATAGTAAAACAGATGATGCCAAAAGAGGGGGAAAAGGCAGAGATGGTATATTAGGCAGAAAGGCATTTTGTAGATTAGAAGGATATCGATATTGCACATAAATTCACTAACTGGCAGGATATTTAAATCTTCTAAGAAAAAAAAACACTAGTAGAATTATAAAAGATCCACCTTGTAAGACAATAATTAAAGGAGGTTTCAATTTGATTCATCCAAACCTTGACAGAGGTAATAAAAATGAAATTATGTATATGAAAAGAATGTTCAAGAAAAATACGTATTAAACCTTTTGATGCTTATTGAAGAAGAGGACAGTAACAGATATTTTTAGAAGTTTATTTACTCTTCGGTCACTAAGAATCTTCATGCTTATCTTTTTGCATATTCTTAGCTTGAACACTCCAAGAATATATATTAAGTAGATGAACAGATACTATTTGGAAAGTGACTGCATATGAGTAGTTAAGGAAAAAGTTTAACATGAGTCTCAAACTTTCATCCTAACTGGCAGAGAAAATGAGGGCATCATCAATAGACCCCAGAAAATAAGGAAGAGAAAGAAATTTTGGAAAACAGCCTGAATTCAGTTTAAGACTTCTTGATTTTGAAGTATCAACAAAATATCTGGGAATAGAAATCTATTCAGAAGGCAGTTAGCAGTGTGGACCTTGGGCTTGGGAAAAAGTTTGGGGGTGATAAGGTAAATTTGAGATGCATTTTAGTACATGTAATGGCTAAAGCTATGGGGATGGATGTGATTACCAAGAAATAGAGGGTACAGAGAATCAAAAGATGAATTTATTTCTGGCTTGAACATTCCTCTTGTGATACCTGTTCTCACCCAAGTAAAAAAATGATATTTTTTCTTGACATAATGGCCTCTGGTCACCTGGAGTCTTCAGTGTAATATTTCCTAAATTCATAAAGCTATGTTCAATGTCCCAAAAAATTGCAAGGTGGGAAAATTATTGTTCAAGCTCCTACATTTCTTTCATGTGCATCTCTGCTCTATCTATTCAGTTACCCAATGCTGTCATCTCATATTCTCAGTATTTCCAGATGTATCTTTCATTCTCTTCTCATATAGAAACTATTCTGCCCTATGTACTATTCTTTTAAGACCTGATATCTGTTTTTCAAAGCAGAAGTTTTTAGAATGCCTAGATAGATCCATGATTTCATCCATTTGGTTAATTTCTTCCAGAATATATAACAATCACTCCATTCTTTCATCCACATTCCAGATCTTATCTAGGTCAGCTCTGCTATGGGCTCTTTTCTTTTTTCCCTCCATATTATTTCACTTGCTAACTTATCAGTTTATAATGCTTGAATGACCATATCTGTTGAGATGATTCTCACATATTTATTTTGTGATAATCTTTCTAGTCTAGTTTCTCGACTTCTAGTTTCCCATCTCCAACTTCCTATTTGGCGTCTCAAACTGAGTGTTCTGTAGCCATCTTAAACTCAACGACGTCCAAAACTGAATTTATTACTCTTTCCCATAAACTCTTCTCTATTCAATACTTCTTTATTAAGGACACTATGAAACTTCCAGTCTCTCAGGCTCAAAACCTATGTGTCATCCTCAACTCTATACTTTTTTTACCACCCACAACCCATCTCTCTTGCCTGGGTGGGTTGATTCTATCTTCACAACATCTCCTGTATATTCTCTGACACTACAATCACCCTGATACAGAACTGCACCACCTCACAGAAGGACTACTATAAAAGTCTTATAATTATGGGTCTGTCTCAAGTCTTTCTGTTCCAGTCTATCCTCCACTCAGCTCCCAGTGTTCTTCCTAAAGTGCAGGTCTGATCATGTCACTCTTCTATTCAAAAGCAACAAAAACAACAAAAAAGAGTGGCTTCCTAGTACTTTGAAGATCAATATAAAAATTGCTTATTTAGATCTTGAATCCCTTAATAAACTTCTCCTTTCTAAATTTTCAGTGTTCTTAGATCTTACGCACTCTCATGTCATCTAGATGGCACAATGAATAGAGCACTGGGAGTGGAATAAGGAAGAGGAGTTCAAATTTGACCTCAGATACTTGCTAGCTATGTTACTGACCTCTATCCACTTCAGTTTCCTCAGCCATAAAGTAAGGATAATAAGAGCTCCTACCTCCTACAGTTTTTGTAAGGATCAAATTAAACAGTAGTAGAGTGCTTAGCCCAGTGGTTGGCACAATAAATGGTGCTCAATAAATGTTTCTTCCTTCACCCTTCCATGTATTCTGAGATCTATTGATTCTGTCCTCCAGGCTGTTCCTAGAACAAGATCCTCTATCTCCCAGCTCCATGGATTATCTTTGGTTGTCAATTGGAATAGTCTCCCTCCATGTCTCTGCCCCCTGGCTTCCCTAGCTACTTTTAAATCTGACCTAAAATCCTACCTTCTACAAGAATTCCCCTTTAATTCTAATGACTTTACTTTGAGATGACTTCCAATTTATCCTTTGTTATCTTGTATGTACATAATTGTTTGTAAGTCATCTCATGCCATCTTTTAGAATGGGAATTCCTTGGAGGTAGGGAATGGTTTTTCTTTCATTATATCCCCAGCACTTAGTTCAGTGCTTGGCACATAGTAAGTACTTAATACAAGTTTATTGAATTGTTGCCTTGACTTTCTTAATCTGTATGATTCTTATTCAAGTTGTTTTTCCCCCACAAATTTACCATTGAAGTCCCATGCAATATAGTAAAGGTCTTTCCATGGTTCTTTCATTTATTTATATATATATATATATTTGTTTATTTAGTTATTTATTTGTTTGTTTGTTCGCTTATTTATTTATTTATTTATTTATTTATTTTAAGGAAAGGCAATGTACATCTTGAGTGTATATTGTCTCTCCTTCCTGCAACATGACTAACCCTATTCTATCACTTATTCCAGTCATACAATAAACTGTAGAAACAAAGAATTCAATTGAATAAGTACTTATTAAACACTGACCAGATACATATTTAGTAGATTAGAAATATTTTTTCTTGACTTTAGAAGGTATATTTTTGCATGTGTCCACTATGAAGATTTATACTTCATTATCCCTTTCCTACCTCAGAACTGTTGCTTTTGACTAACACAGATTCTTTCCAACTTTTCAAATATGATCAAAGAAAGGTATAAATTACATAATGCCATATTGGCCTCTGCATACCTGTTGCCTTTTCCTGCATGAAAAGAAAAAACAACATCAAAATTAAAGGGAAGTTTTGAATTCAATAATATAGAAATGAGGAATATTAATACTGAAATTCTTACTTTGACAATCAAGTCAAGTTAACAAGCATGTATTAGGGGCTCACTATATACCAAGTACTCTGATAAGATCTAGGGGTATATAGCATGAAAAAAGATGGTCTTTGAAAACCCAGATGTTTGTGCTTCTCTCTCTGGTAACTGTCTATGTATTGCTTAGACATACATAGAAACCTGTCTGCTGATTTGTGTTATTTTGCTGTTTATATAATTTCTGCTTGGAATTTCTGTTTGTGTTTTCTCTGAAGTTCAAGGTGCTGGCTTTTCCCCCTGAACTAAGTGAATGATATATGTATATTTAAATGAAGTAGGATTGTTAACACCTTAAAGTTACTTTCCTTAGAAAAGCAGATCAAAGGACCTGTACTAGCAGCCTTTCTGTGTGCTCTTGTTGGTCTTTCACCCCAACAATAGCTGCTAGCAACATTGTTGTTACATATGGGGCACAAGCAAATGTCTCCCATAGGAGGCCAATACAAATCTGAATCTCGAAGGAAGACAGAGATGTCAGAGGGTAGAAGTAAGGAACATAAGCTTTGCATCTATGGAGGACGGCCAGTGAAAGGCATGGAGTGAATAAATGGTGTGTTATGTGTAAGAAACAGAAAGCAAACCAGTGTAGGTTGTGGAGGGCTTTAAACGCCAAACAGAGTATTTTATATTTCATACTGGAAATCATAGGGAGCCACTGGAGATAGTTGAGTCAGGGGGGCAGGGGGAAGTAATGAAGGCTTATATTAGGGTGCTGAATGGAGAAGAGACGTATAAGTCAGCAAATGATTATAAAGTATGTACTACATACCAGGCACTGGGCTAAGTGCTAGAGACATGAAGAAAGGCAAAAGGACAGTTCATGCCATCAAGGGTTTATAACTGTAATGGGGGGAGGATAAAATGTGTTTTTGTGTTTACATGTAATAAATAGACATAGATATAGATACACGCACACATTGTTTAATGAAAGGTAATTTCAGAGAGAAAGTACTATCAGGGCATGGGCAGGCTGGGAATGGGAAAGGCAAAACAGAAGGCACAATCTGAGATTTTTTGAAGATCAAAATGGAATTCCTTTATGTTCCTAATATCCAGCAAAAACTATCATTCTTATTTTCTATTCTATTATTTTTATAGGTACTCTGTTTCCTGTCTGGGTATTTTTGTACTGGCTATCCCCCATGTTGGAGACTGCTTCCCCACTTCTCCTTTTTATAATCCTGAATTTCCTTTAAGACTTGGTTAAAGCTGCACTTTCTCTACCTGAGGCCTTTCTTGATCCTCTCAGATTCTAGTGCCTCCCCTCCTCCAATTTACCTATCTATTTTTACATATATATTCATAAATATATTTTTGTTTCCTTCATAGACTGTAATTCCCTTGTGAGCATGAACTGTTTCAATGTTGTCTTTTCATTCCTAGTTTTCAGCAAAATGCCTGGTGCATAGTGGACACTTTAGTAAATGTTTGTTGAATAATTGAGCTAGTTCAATTCTTTGCAAACAAATAGTGGCCCATGCAAAACACTTACCTGACCAAATTGCTAGAGGAGAAAGCAAGCTATCCATGATGTGATGACTGCAGAGCCCTGTTTATAAGTATTGAATCATTTAAGTCAAATTGGCTTGAACGAGTATAGTTACTTGAAAAGAGTCAGCAAAATATCATATACGGGGGTAAAAAAGAAAATAAGTGTATTGCCCAAATTATGAATTTTTTCCTTATTTTTAGACAGTTACTATAATAAGCATTGTCTGAGTAGTTTAAATGTCACCCTTGTGGAAAAACAAAAGAACACAAAATAAAACCAAAACATTAATGAAATTTTGTAAGTTGTCTCATATTTTTAAAAGTCAAGAATCATGACTTCTGGGAACCAAGGTGGTGGAGTAAGCAGTAAATTGCTGTAAGGCTCTCAAACTCACCTCCAAACAACCATAAAATAGCACTCCAAAACAAATCTTGGAACAGCAAAACTAGCAAAAAGATGGGATGAAAGAATATTTTAGCCCAAGAAACTTGAAAGATCAGCAATAAAGGTCTGTCTCACTCAGGTAAAAGAACAGGACAGGAAGCATCTGAGTAAGCCAGCAGAAGCAGGCAAACACCAATACTAAGGCACTCCACATGCTTTAGCATTGTCAAGGGAATCATCAGGCCCCAGCCCCAAGAACCACCACATGCTTCAGCACAGCCCAGGGCAAATGGACAAACTCCAGTGGGCAGATCTCCACCTGCTTCAATGTAGCCCCAGGCAAACAGGCATCCTCCAGCATGACAAAAAAGTGGTCCACACCTCGATGTGCTTCAATATAGCCCTGGAAAAATGCAGAAATTCCTCCACTGGGCCTCAGCACATGCTTTGTACCACCACCAGGACACCAGCTCAGTACCAGGTAAGGTGCCAGACCCCTATGGCCTCCAGTAGCACCAACTATGCCCCACCACATGCCTTAAATGCAGCACCAGACAGGAGTGTCCCCTTTGGGTCTCAGGGCAACATCAACACAACAGCAGGTAAATAGCCAGGGCCTGCAGCCACAGGCACAATAAACCTGAGACAGTGTTACTTCTATCCTAAGCATAGAGCTCAATTTTAAAAGAAAGGGAAAAGGCAAAAAAAGATGAGCAAACAACAACAACGACAAAGAATCTGACTATAGAATGTTATTGTGTTGACAGAGAAGAACAAAACACAAACTTAGAAGAGAACAACAATGTCAACATATTTATGGGCAAAATCCCAAATTAAAACAGGAAGTGGTCTTACACCCATAAATAATTCATAGAAGAGGCCAAAAAGGAGCTTAAAAATCATATGAGAGAGGGAAAAGCAAAATGGGAAAAGAAATCAGAGTGATGCAAGAGAATTATACATAAAAAAATCAACAGCTTGGGAAACTGCTTAAAAAGTAGAATTTGCCAAATGGAAAAGGACATACAGAAATCCACTGAAGAAAATGGTTCCTTAAAGAGTACAGTTGTCCAAATGGAAAAGAAAGTACAAAGGTTAATGGAGGAAAACAAGACCTTAAACGTGAGAATTGGGCAAGTGGAAGCTAATGATGCCATGAGACATCAAGAATCAATCAAACAAATTTAAAAGAATGAAAAAATGGAAGAAAATATAAAATACCTCATGGGAAAAAATAACTGACCTGGAAAATAGACCCAGGAGAGACAAGATCGGTATCATTGGACTCCCTAAAAACCATAATCAAAAGAAGGACCAGGAATGAATCTTTCAAGAAATTCTCAAGGAAAACTGCCCTGATAACCTGGAACCAGAGGGCAAACTAGGCATTGAAAGAATCCACCAATCACCTCAGGAAAGAGATCCCAAAAATAAAACTCTAAGGAACATCAAAATCAAATTTCAAAACTATCAAGTCAAGGAAAAAAATACTGCAAGTGGCCAGAAAGCAACAATTCAAATATTGGGGAATCACAATCAGGATTACACAGGACTTGGCAGCTGCAACATTAAAGGATCAGAGGTCATGGAAAATGATATTCCATAATGCAAAGGAGCCAGAACTACAGCCCAGAATCATTTACCTGGCAAAATTAAGCATGCTATATCAAGGGGGAAAAAGATCATTTAATGAAATAGAAGGATTTTGACTTTTCATAGGAAGACTAGGACTAAACCAAAATTTGACCTCCAACATCAAGACCCAAGTGTAGCAGAAAACAAGTAAAAAGGGAAGATAAAATATAAGGGATTCAATAGAGCTAAAATATTTACATCCTTACATGGGAAGATGATACTTGTAATTCTTAAAAATTGTATCACTAATAATACAGCTAAAGAGAATATAACATAGAACAGAGGGGAAGGGTATAAGGTGATTAGGCAGGAATAACATAAAAAGGGATGAGAAAAAGAAGTAGAATAGGTGCAAAATGGAGAGGTAGAATGGGGTAAATTATGTCACATGAAGAGGTATAAAAGACCTATTGCAGTGGAGGGAAAGTTAGGAGGGTGGGTGACAAGCCTTGCTTGAACATAGCTCTCATCAGTATTGACTCAAAGAGAGAATCATATACACAATCAATAGAGCATAGAAATCTATCTTATGCCACAGGGAAGTAGGAGGGGAGAAGATCAAGTAAAGGGGGCATAGGGACTGACAGAAGGGAGGAGAGATGGAAGACAGAAGCAAAACACTGGTGAGGAGGGAAAGGGTAAAAGGAGAGAGTGGACAGACAGGAGGAAGAATAGAATAGAGGGAAATACACAGATGTCAATCATAACTGTAATGGGATTAACCCTTCCATAAAATGGAAGTGAATAGCAGGGCAGATCAAAAATCTGAATCCTTCAATATGTTGTTTACAAGAAGCACCCTTGAAGAAGAGAGACACACAGAATAAAGGTAAGAGGCTGGAGCTAAATCTATTGTGCTTCAGACGAAGTAAAATAAAGGACATGCAGCAATCTTGATCTCAGACAAAGGAAAAGCAAAAATAGACCTAATCAAAAGAGATGAGGAAGGAAACTACATTTTGCTAAAAAGGTACCATAGACAATGAAGCAATATTAATGCTAAACATATGTACATCAAGTGGTATACCATCCAAACTCTTAAAGGACAAGTTAAGAAAATTACAGGAAGAAATAGACAGCAAAACGGTGGGGATACCTCAACTGTCCCCTCTCAGAACTCATTAAATCCAACCAAAAAGTAAACAAGAAAGAAACTAAGTAAATAGAATATTAGAAAAGTTAGATATGATAGACCTTTAGCATGATTTACACATAAATAGTGATACCATAAACAAATTAGAAGAGCAGAGAATAGTCTACCTCTTAGACTTATAGTGAGGGGAAGAATTTATGACCAAATAAGAGAGAACATTAGAAAATATAAAATAGATAATTTTGATTATATTGGAGTAACAAGCTTTCATACAAACAAAACCAATTCAACCAAGATTAGAAGGAAAGCAGAAAGCTGAGAAACAATTTTACATCTAGTGTTTCTGATAAATGCATCATTTCTCAAGTATAGAGAGAATTGATTCAAATTTACAAGAATATATTCCATTCCCCAGTTGATAAATGGTCAAGGGATATGAATATGTAATTTTCATATAAAGAAATCAAAGCTATCTATAAGCATATGAAGAGGTGTTCTACTTCACTTTTGATTAGAAAAATGCAAATTAAAACAACTCTGAGGTACTGCATCATAACTCTCAGATAGACTAATATGACAGAAAAGGAAAATGATAAATTCTGGAGATGATGTGGGAAAATTGGAACACTAATACACTGTTGGAGTTGTGAACTGATTCCACCATTCTGGAGAGCAATTTGGAACTATGCCCAAAGGGCAACCAAACTGTGCATCCCCTTTGATCCAGCAATACCACTACTAAATCTGTATCCCAAAGAGATTATTTTTAAAAGGGGAAAGGACCTATATGTACAAAAATATTTATAGGATCTCTTTTGTGGTGGCAAAATATTGGAAATTGAGAGGAAGTCCTTCAATTGCAGAATGGTTGAACAGGCTGCAGCATATGAATGTAATGGAATATTATTTGTGCATTAAAAAATGTTGAACAGGAAGATTTCAGAAAAACTTGGAAAGAATTGTATGAACTAATGCAAAGTGAAATGAGCAGAACTAGGAAAACATTGTACACAGTATCAGCAACATTTTGTGACAATCAACTATGGATGACTCAGTTCATAGCAACAGCATGATCCAAGACAAATACAAGACTCACGAAGGAAAATTTTACTTATATCAACATAAAGAACTGATGGACTCTGCATGAAGATCAAAGTGTATCTTTTCCACTTTATCCTTTCTCATGCTTTTTTTTTCTTTTGAAATGCTTCTTCTTTCACAACTGTGACTAATAGCGAAATATTTTTACATGATAGCACATTTATAAAATATATCAAACTGCGTACCTTTTTCAGAAGAGGGGAGGAGAGGGAGAAAAATTTAGAACTCGAAATTTTGTAACAATAAATTCTAAAGTATTTCCTTGATGTGTAACTGGGGGGAAATAAAATACTATTTTTTTTAAAAATAAAGATTCACGTGTTATTGTATTCCCAAATGCAAATCCTTAAACTGTAAACAGCTAGATACTGTTTTGAGTGTAGAGCCTAAAGAAAACATTTTCCTAGTAGTAAAATGAAACTATAGGTAGATGTGTACAAACTAGTTAGCATATAGCTCTCTCCCCTCTTTTTTTTTTGTTCTTCTTATGTCCTTGACATATTCAAAAAATACATAGCCTAAGGTTACACCAAAATTATATTCATTTTTAAAAGAAAAATGATATTCTGGTGAATTGAATTTTAAAACAGCACCATGAATATACACAGACATGATACTGACAGAAATAGAATGGGAGGAATTTGGCTTCTGATCCAGTGGTTTTGTGAATTCTTCCTAAGCAGGAGGGTAATTACCTGCAAAGGAGCTTGGAAATAACATGTACTGTAAGTTGTAGGAGTTATCTTATTAAATGAACATGTTATTTGTATTTTATATGGAAATTAGGTTGTGTGTTTTGACTTTATGCATGAGACTTGGACCCCCTGGGTATCCTGTGGGGGACAGGAGCAGCTGATTTCTTCATCTGCAAGGCTGAAACCTGACAGCTACAGATGTGAGCTGCTCCAGCTTTAGGTGTGAAAGCTGCGTTGTGAAGCCAAAATTCATGCAATTAAGCAGGTTCCCCTCCTGGTAAGCTGGTAGTTAGCCAGGACCTTGTCAGAGCAATGCACACTACACAAGGAAGAGATGAGCTATGTGAGAAAGAACACCTGAAGCTTTTCTGTAGAAAAGAATAAAGATGAATAAAAAGGTTTTTTTTTCAAAATTTCAACCAAGACTTATCTCAGTTTTGAAATATTGAGTTTCATCAAATAGATTTAAATATAATGCCACTGAGCCTTGATTAGAGAATTGGATTAATATGGTAGTAGAGGAGACATATAAAAACTATAAATGTGAATGAAGTGCAAAATACTCTTGGAAAATCATAGATGGTGCAAAGAGTAGAAAGGCCTGCCTTGCTTGTGATCTTCCATCTCTCTCCAGACACCCTCTCCTGTCCTTACAGCTTCACAGAGTTTGTCTTGCTCCAGGATAGGCATCCTTCACACCCCTCCCCTCTTAAACTTTCCAACTATATACAGTTTCCTAATGCCCTGGAGCATCTTTTTCCCTGAAAATGAACCCCTGTGGACAATGCTAAACTACCTGAAGCCACTCCCCAGCTATTAATATCAAATAAATAAATAGTGATTAAATATTTCTTTCCATCTCATCCCAATGATTTTGAATCTCCACTTGTCATTGTTTAAATCCTGTTCTTCATCCTCTACTGACTCTTCACTTATTCCTAGCCCCAGAACTTCCCTAACTTCAGAATCTAAAACTAATCAACTCTCTCATACTGTTCTCTGGAATGTTTTTTTTTTTCTGTAAGTATTAAACTGTATTTCATCTTAATATATCTTTGTAAAAGGGTGAAAATCAATTTTTGCCTTTTTCATTGCCGCTATCTTTTTTCACTCACTGAAATTTTGCTCCCTCCTATTAACACAATTTCCCTGTCTGCCCTTTCCATCTCTCTTTACAGTATCACTTAAACCCTTGATTCAGTGGTGATGGTGGGGGAGTTGGATTATGCCTTGCTCTATATGGCTACTTCCATACTCTTCTTCTACCACCATTACTCAGTAGTCTCTCTTCCTTTGAGGCTCATTCAATCCATATTTGCCACCCAAAGATTCTGGTGAATGATCTATATACATCCAGGGCACTCTCCCTCCTTTCCTCAATAACCTCAGTACCTGGCTCACAATCCTTCTCTCCTGCCCAATTCTTATCTTCATACTAGAGGACTTCAACATACTTTTACATACTTTGAGCTTCCAGCTCATCAATTTATTCACTTCACATGACCTATTCCTCTACTGAACCACAACTACATACAGAGTTAGTGATTTCCTTCATTTTGCCATCACCCATGAAGGTTCTACACCCATGTTCATTATTCCTGAAATTCCTTTATCTAATCATAATCTATTGTCATTATACCTCTTACTCTGCCTTGTTACTCCAACACCTGTTGTCCTTCCTTACTAAGACTTCTAATATTTCTGTACCTCCATTCTTTCCCAGATCATCACTCCTTCACTGGCAACACTCATTCCTTCCCTGTCTTGAACCCTTGGTAAATCAGTATATCAGTAAGGCAAGATTCATGACCTCGAGGATGACCATGAACATGTCTGAATGGTTTGGAATCACAGAGTGTGAAAAGCTCTCTATGGAGAAGATAGAGGAAGTATAACATTTATTTAGACTCCAGGGGATCAAATCTGAGAACCAATACCCCCAATTCGATATAGTAGCAGTTATATTCCAAAACCAGTAAGTCCATTTCAATGTAGCAACAAGGAAGTTATAACACAGTATTACAGCAAGGAATCAAGTCATCTTTTAACCTTTCCTCCTGCTAGGGCCTTCCTATAAACAATCACTCACAAATCCTAACTCTCCACTCAGCACTCTCTTCTGCAGCTCTGTTGACTCGGAGTTCCTCCTGCTCCTTCTCCTTGGGCTGAATTCCAATTCCTGTAGCTCTCTGCAGATTCTGCTCTTTGATCTCACAACTCTTGTTCTGCACTCTCTGCTTTGCAGTCTCTCTTGATGCTGGCTCTCTCTCAATGTCTGCTGCCTCAATGTCTTCTTGAAGTCTGCTTCTGAATTCTGCTTTTCTCAGTTCTGGGCTCTCTTTTTATACAGTCCTAGCTGGCATCTGATTGGCTAGAACTCAGGTCTCTGATTGACTGAATTCATAATTGACTAGAATTCAGTGCAACATATCACTGACTTTGGTCTTAGCAACTCCCCTTAGGGTCCTGCGGGCTTCATACCCACAGTGGCTTAGTGCCTAGTAGGTAGGGGCTTTAGGCCTACTTACAAACAAAGATATAATCAAGCTTTCCCACCTAGCCCCACCTGAGGCCTATTGAATGGGTGGGGAAGATCTTCTATCACATTAATACTAAATCCATTCAATTCTACACTATCCTCTTCTCTCAACTCTTTTGCCTCCTTTTACTATGGAAGGGTTTGACAATTGTGGATTGCTACCACCATCCTTTGCCTGTTCTTTATACTGCCGAAAGAAGCTGGAGAAAAAAAATCACAAAAATTTGCTGAGTCTGCTACAAGTTGATGATGCATAATTTCACCTAAACCCTTGCTGTAATAAGGCAACATTTTTACACCTCTCTAATTGATTCACTACCCCATTCAACACAGTGGCTATCACTTCTACCTTTGTAACATGTCTTATATATACCCTCTTTTCTCCACTGACATGCCAGCACTGAGGTACAGGCCTTCTTTGCACCAAGACTGGACAAACAGTATTTTGCTTGGCCTCCCCACCTCAAGTGCCTCCCTGTTCACATTTATCTTCCACTGAGATATTCAGTTGATCTTCCTAAAGTGCAAGTTTGACCATGCCACTCTGCCTATCCGATAAACTCCAGTGGCTCACTATTACCTCCAGCATCATATATAAAATCCACTGTTGGGTTTTAAATTACATCATAACCTGGCCCTTTCCTCTCTTTCCTATACCTTACTCTCCTCTGTGTACTCAGCAACCCTTCAGTGACATTGACTTCCTTGCTATTCCTCACAAATGACACACTACATCTCCCAACTCTGAGAGTTTGAACTGGCTGTCCTCCATGTCTGGTATACTGTCTATTCTCATCTCTGCTTCATAGCTTTATAGTTTCCCTGACTACCTTCAGGTTTCAGCTAACATCATATCTTCTACAAGAAACTTTTCCTATGCCAGATTAATCTTATTATCTCTTCTCTGAGACTAATCCTCTTTATCTGGTATATGTAGTTTTTGTCCATAATGTTTACATGTTGTCTCCCCCATTAAATTGAGTTCTTTGATAGTGAGGACCATCTTCTGCTTTCACTGTGTCTCTACCACTTAGCACAGTGACTGACATAGTTGGCTCTTAGCCAATGACCAGGAGTGTACACGCTTAGTAAGTGAATGAATGATTTAGAATTAGAAGGAATCTCAGAGGTCATTTTGTTTAATCTCCTCACTTTACAGGAGAGGAAACTGGGGCCTAGAAAAGTTGAGCAACATGTACAAAGTTACACAAGTTGTGAGAAAGAAGGGATTTGCATCAAGTTCAACCAGTGATATTCTTTCCACTGTACCCTATTACCTCTGTCTAATATTTTCAGTTCTGCCAATACGTTGTAAGCGGGACACTGACAAGCTCAAATACATTTGGAACATATTGGCCAGAAAGGTAAAGTCTGGAAACCCTATCGAAGCAGGAATTTTTCTGGAGCTGCAGTTTATAGAAGAATAAATTTATTTGGCCATGATAGGTGTCTTCAAATATTTTCAGGACAGACATGTAGAGAGTGATGAAATGTATTCTTTATAATGCCAAAAAATAAGTTTAACAACAGTGTGGCTTGCCACTACTGTGGCTGTGTAAGACCAGTAACACCAGCACACAGAAGGGCTGTCAGCACAGGTTCTTTTGATCTGCTTTTCTAAGGAAAGCAACTTTAAGGGGTTAACAATCTCACTTTAATCAAACATACATATACCATTCACTTAATTCAAGGGGGAAAGCCCTGAACTTCAGAGGAAATACAAACAGAAATTACAAATAGAGACAATATAAACAGAGCAAATAACACAAATCAACAAACAGGCTTCTACCTGTCTGACCAAAGCGATACATTCATAGTTATCAGAGAAAGAATCAGCAACATCTGGATTTTCAAAGCCAGGGGGCTCCTTAACAGCTTCCCAGAGTCTCCACACCAACACTCTTCCCATGAATGAGCCCCCAAAGGCAAAACCCTAAACTCTGAGTTTATATACACTTTTTCAGGGCCAAAGGGTGTCACAACCATGCTATTCAAACCCACGTGATTTAGGCCTTCTTGTGACTTAAACACTTGCTCAGGGTGGGAGGACATCACAACCATGCAACTCAAATCCATGTGAACTAGGCCTCCCCTTGATGTAAACATGTCATCAAAGACTACCAATTCATTCAAAGATTCCTTAGTGCTGAGAAGCACTCCAAAGAAAAGACAACAAAAAATCTATTTTGCTTGCCATTAAATTTGAAAAGCAAAACTCATCAAAGGTACTTGCTTACCTCACGTTCCAAAAGAGAAAACAGTTAAAAAAAAGTCCCACCCTAATTACCATAACAATAAGTTAGAGACTAATTATCTCAGTATCAGGAAAACAATTTCTAAAAAGGAAATAAATATTTGCCTAAGTATGGAATAGGCTGTCACTAATGCTTTGCATAGAAAAAAAGGTTTTAATTAATTATAAACTGAACTATGAGTCATCAACATAAAATCTATATGGTTGCCTGATATAGTAGTGAATTTCCCATCATTTAAATTACTCAAAATGAGCTTAGATCATTCAGGAATACAGATTGCGAGAACTGTATTCCGTAGGAGTTTGGATCAAATGAAATTTATTACCCCTTCCAATTATAACATTATGAGTCCAGGATTCTACAGCTACCATTTATTTACTTTTCAGTGATTCTATGGCAGCTGATAAAAGCATATTTTTCTAAGATTTTCTAACTTCTCCAAGGAGAGATATAATGTGGTATATCTTCTGACTCAAGGCATCATATGCACTGCTCTGACCTCATCTCAACCACACTTAGGATGATAAAATAATAAGATGATAGATCTAGGTTTGGAAGGGACCTCAGAGATCATCTTGTTCAACCCCCTCATCTGTAAGAAGAGGAGACTAAGACCCAAGGTTAAGTGACATTCTCAAGTCATACAAGTAATAAGCACCAGAGTTGAGATTTGAATCCAGACCCAGATTTGGATTCACAAAAAATATGGTCTTATATATACATACATGCGCATATTTCTACATTTATAAACACATGCATATATGGATATATGTATGTATGTTCACCAAGTGCATAGCACAGTGCCTGATGTATCCTAGAATATGTTTGTTGATTGAGTGGTCATATATTGTCATATTATATTTTATTTTTTTGTGTTTTTTTGTATACCTGAGACTGTAAGCATCATAAGGACATGAACTACATTATTATGTAATACTTGTAGCAACCCAGAATTTAGCCTATAATCCTATACATTATAGTTGCTCACAGATGGGAATAATTCTTCATATTTACATAGAACTTTAAGATTTACAAATAACTATCAGCTCTATGAAGCACATAGTGCAAAATTATATTTTACAGATGAGGCAACTGAGGCACAGTGGGTTTTAATGACTTGTCTATGGTCACACAGTTAGTGTCAGTACCAATATGAATTCATGAATGAATAAATGAATATTTCAGAATTGAATAGTATGATACGCATTATTCATAATTTTTCTAATATATTCTCTATTGTGTTGATATATTTAAATCATAGCATGTAACTGGCAAAGAAGATAGGCAATTTATAAGCAAATTCCTTCTGATTATCAACTAAACTACTCTGCCAATTTAATCTAAAAAAGTCCTACTGTTATGGATTTTGCATGTAAATTATCAAGTGTTTTAAAATATTAGATGATCTCTGAGGACCCTTCCAACTCTAAAATTTTATGAGTCTGTGACTCACTACAGACTCAATAGACTGCAGTTCAAAAGAATGTCAGCACTAACCATTGCCTAACTACTTCATTTCTTACACACGTGACAATAATTTTGAACTACATGTGGTATGTTTGGAAACTTACTCATCTTTGTGGCTATATATACACATATTCATTTGCATGTGCATGTATGCATAGGTGAATATATGCATACTTAATACTGAATAGATACTACTGGTTCATCCTCAGAAAATAGACTGAATTCTTTAGTTATGGCAACCAAAGGAGTGAAGAAAGGAAGGAAGGAAAAGAAAGAGAGAAAGAGAAATAAAG
Organism: Trichosurus vulpecula; assembly: GCF_011100635.1. Classification (NCBI taxonomy): domain Eukaryota; kingdom Metazoa; phylum Chordata; class Mammalia; order Diprotodontia; family Phalangeridae; genus Trichosurus; species Trichosurus vulpecula. The sequence continues at coordinate 118,773,150 of NC_050579.1, read as the reverse complement.
GAAAGACAGAGACCCCAGAGGAAAGAGATACATACAGAGAAACAGAGAGGGAGGGAGGGAGAGAGAGAGAGAGAGAGAGAGAGAGAGAGAGAGAGAGAGAGAGATGCAGAGACAGAGACAGAGACAGAGACAGAGACAGAGACACAGAGAGAGATGGGGAGGCTGTACTTCCCTGGACATGTGATCTATTTCTTTGGGAGGAATCTCTTGTTCTTTCTCCACATCTCTTTCTGTCCCTTTTTCTATCTATCTATCTATCTATCTATCTATCTGTCTACCTTTATCCTAAAGACAAATGTGAATCATTGAAGTTATTTAGCAGATGATCAGTCCTGTGTTTTATTACATATATCTAAATCTACATGCACACACGTAAATACACATACACATATAATACTTGTGTATATATGTATATGTGCATGCATGGATATATTGCCTATACACATGTGTGTACATTTATAATGTATATGCATGCACTATCTGGATAAAGAGCCTAGCATTCACATAAAAATGCAGCTGGCTTCTGCATATTCTATAGTAGTCAAGAAGAATGAAAAGAGTCATTTTTATTAATCCTCTTTCCTCTTTTGACATTTGTTTTTACCACTAGTTTCCTTTTCAGGTACTGTAATGACTATTTGGCACATAAGAAATCCAGAGTGTTTCCTTTTTGACTTTATCACACAACGTTACTTTGCTCTTAGCTTCATTCTAGGCTCCTCTCCAATGACCCAATAGTTCAGTTCTCTTCTTTCCCGTCTCGTGCCTCTTTTCTGTCACACCATTAGACTAGTGAAAATGAAATGTTGCAGTTGACAGTGTATAATATTATTTGTTCAGATCACTGTTAACACTTCTATTATTATCAAAACATTTTAATCACTGCTGGCAGCTCCAAAAGCCCTGCTGACATATCAAGTAAAGTTTGATAAACAATTCTACTACATTTCTGATATTTTTCTTTCTATATGCTTTTCACCCTCCCCCAACTTCTTGTAACTAAGGAACTTTATGCTAAAAAAAATGAAAAGGATCTGGGTTTTTAAGAACCAGTCAATTCCCATTATTTATTTCCCACTTGAAACTATAATCCTCTATTTATGACATTACAATTGGTTGCTGGGGAGATGATTAAGATGTCACAAATATAGGATTATTGTAATTCTGGGCAGGAAAAAAAGCAGTAGATTTTTAAAAAATGAAACAAAGATGTCATTTTCATGTAAATATCCTAAACATTACAAAATGAATGAAGGGGAGAAAAAGGCAAAATATGAGGCCTAATATTACTGATTATACACAGAATGTTGAAACAGTAAGAATTATTCATGTTATATTAGCTTCTCTAAGATGCACATACCATAAAACAACAGTATATTACTTATGACCCTTGAATTAGGAGATTGATTCTTGTGTCACTTATGGAAATCAATTTCCTTGTGGCTATAACTGATGCATCATAGTCTAGCAATAAAGATAGTACTATATTGTTAGCTTTACCAAAATGGATAAATTATACATATACACAAACACACAACGTAAATGTAAATATTTGTGATTATATATAAACTACATGTAAATATGTGTATATTTTGTAAATTTATAAAGATTATATACATGTGTATGTATGTATGTGTGTATGTAATTTTTACAAATATTTCATTTAATCCTCCCAACAGCTCTGTGAGGTAGATACTATTATTATTCTCATTTTTTGCTATTGAGAAATCTGAGGCTGACAGAGGTTAAGTGACTTGCCCAAGGTCAAACAGATACAATATATCTGAGACTGGGTTTAAACTTAGACCTTCCTGTCTCCAGGCTTAGTGTTCTATCCACTATGTCACCTAGCTGCCTCACCAAAGAGTTACTGATCTGCACTGATGGTTGGATTTTTTAAACCATTGCACCCTGAGTAAATGATAGATCCAATTACTCCTCTGTTCCTCAAAAAGAAAAGCAATTTAGATGAGAGAGCCAATATAACTTTGAAGTTGATTTTTCCCTAAAGTTTTGTAACATCTAAGAGTAACAGACCAAGATTATTATTTCTTTATGACCTTATTATTAATCAGTTAATACACTTTTGTTAAGTACCTACTCTGTACCAACAGGGAAAAAAGACAAAATGAGAAAATGAAATAGTTTATATCCTATTAGAAGAAACAATATAAGTTTAAAAAATACATACAAATTTTATATATATATATGTATATATATATAGTAGATATATACACACATACATATACTTGTGTGTTTATGTGTATGAGATTATAAACCCCTTAGAGTTGCTTTCCTTAGAAAAGCAGATCAAACAACCTGTGCTAGCCACTCTCCTGTGTGCTGGTGTTATTGGCCTCACACCTCCACAGCAGCTACTAGTAACATTGTTGTTACAGCATGGTGACTAGAGATGGAATGTTCTGTGGGAAAGTAGCAAGTTGACTCATTAGGTGGGCATCTAGAATGTGTGTAGGGGAATAATGTATTTTGAAAAATATTCTGGAGTCTGATTGCCTACAGTCTGATAAGTACCAAACAAAGGAATTTGTACTTTATCCTAAAGACAAATGGGAATCATGGGAGCTTATTTAGCAGATAATTGGTCCCGTGTTTTATCAATTTCATTTTGGCAACTTTGGGGAAAATGGATTTTAGAGGGAAAGATGAAAGAGAAAAAAACTAAATAATAGGGCATACCAATTGTTCAAGTGAGAGATGAAGGATCTGATGATAATGAGTATTTGAAGTAGAATGGTGGTAATGTGAGTAGAGAGTGGGGAAAGATGCAAGAGATGTTGAATTGGTAGATGAATGGAAACCAATTGGAAATGGAGGGGTGGTGGTGGTGAAGACACGTGAGAGTATAAGGTAACTATGAAATTGTAAACCTGAATGGCTGAAAAGATGGCTATGATATTTATAGAAATGGGGAAATAAGAAAGAGGGAGTAGGTGGCACAGTGGATGGAATATCATGTCTGACATCAGGAAGATCATCTTCCCGAGTTCAAAACTGGCCTCAGACACTTAATAGCTGTGTGACCCCGGTCAAGATACTTAGTCCTGTTTTCCTGAGTTTCCTCATCTGTAAAACACATTGGAGAAGAAAATGACAAATCACTTCAGTATCTTTGCCAAGAAAACCTGAAATGGGTTTACAAATAGTTGGACATGAGTGAAATGACTGAACAACAAATTATGGTTCAATTGAGATCTCAATTTCTTTAGCAGTTCTTTATCCCTGTCATACCTCTTAACCATGGGTCTCTCCCAAGGCTCCATCTTGACCATCCACATATTACTTTTCCTATTAATATGCCTGCTGATCTCATCAGTTCCTATAAGTTCAATTAACATCTCCATTTACATGATTTCTTGATATATATATATATATATATATATATATATATACATATATATATATATATTCTTCCCTAGTCTCCCCTGAAATACACTCACATTTATGTATTTATAGATATTCATATATATTTATAAATTTGTTCGCATCTGTCTATCCATTCATCTATCTATCTATCTATCTGTCTATCTATCTATCTACTTGCTATACATCCTTTTATATATCTATATCATCAATAGTATTTTGGATACCTTCCCCATTCATTTTTATTTATTTTGATCTCTCAGTAGCTTTTAAGACATAGTCTTGGAGGGACATCTTTTCCTATTAGAATTTTAGTATTACTTCATCATACATTTCTGTCTAGTTGCACAAATAAATTTACCTTTCTGTCCTTCTCTAGACTTTTTTGTTTGTATTTCAAAGTTCCTATTCAGCTCTTGCAGTTTCATCAGAAACACTTATATAACTGTTAATTTGCCTATAAGGCTAGTACTGATGACCATGTACAAAGGCCCCCAATGCAATTTCTGCTTTAGAGGAGGCTAGGGAGCTACCTCCAGGAGAGTGTGACAAAATATAATGGGTTTGCCTTGGAGAGACTTTGAAGCATGCAGATATTATAAATCTGGTTATGGTTTGCTAACCATGTGTTGAATAGGAGGTTCTTGATTAGCTGTTGCTGTAAAACTGAAACTGGGTACAAGTTGTAGTCAGGATGGAGGGTGGAATTCAAAAGGCCTAAACAGGCCTTGGCATTTTCTCTATATTTGATTTCAATTTGGTCGTGACTTCTTTTTGTCTGATTGCATCCAGTGTGAGACAACACTGAAAAGAAAGAGATCTTAGGCCCTTTCCCTCAAAGACTCTGTGATTATTGACCTAGTTTCCTTTCCTCAGCCAGCATTTTTTATTTCATTTTAGGTGGAGGAGATGAATCTGTGGGCTACAACATAAAGGTCAGCAGAGTGAGATACCTAAGCATCTGGGAGTCAAATCCATGTGAAGTTTTATAATTAACCAAGCAATCAACAATGCCTCAAGAATCCAGCAGAGAATTTCTGGATCCAACCTGGCTGTAGTTTAGTTTAAAAATATACTCATCTTGGGGTAATGCTTCATTTGGATATGAACTTGGTGGGATCAATGTTATGTGGACACTGATCAGTAGAAGGCCACTCTCTCTAGAGACCGAGGTAGTAAAGAGGAGGGTGTGGCACAAAGCTGTTCAGAGAAAAAAAGTATGTGTGTGTACATATGCACATATATGTACTGTACACATGCATGTACACATGTGTACACACATACACACACACACACACACACATATATATGTAAATATCACCTTGCAAAATCTGATGTTGATTTGTTAAATGAAATTGTGTTGCTTGTCACTGGTGAGTAATAATACAGGAAATATACCTTGAATGGGGTCCTGGGCCAAAAACATTTTCTTAATCTTTCAGCCATGACTATCCCTAGAACCCTGAGGGGAAGACATAGCTACCCTGATTCTTGGCTAGTGAACACAGACAATACTTTCTACACATAAAGAGCTCTATTAAATTAACGGTGAATTTTTTTTTACCCCCATGCTTTGCATGGTAAATGATCCCTCTCTCCTCCATTCCCCCCTCCTTCCCTCCCTCCCTCTTTTCCTCCCTCTCTCTCTGCCTCTCTGACTCCCTTCCTTTCTCCCTTGCTTCTTTCTTTTTTCCTTCCTTCCTTCCTCCCTTCCTTCCTTACTTCCTCCCTCCCTTCCTTCCTTCTTTCCTTCCTTCCTTCTTTCCTTTCTCCCTTCCTCCCTCCCTCCCTCCCTTCCTTCCTTCCTTCTTCCTTTTTTCTTTCTCTTTTTCTTCCCTCTTTTCTCTCTCTTTCTTCCTTTCCGTCTTCTTGCAATCATGAAAATGAAAAATGAGCATTGAAAGATTGAATGACATTTGGCATTGAGTTTTCTTTGTGACCTTGGGGCAGATAGAACAGAAGGCAAATCTCCTAACTCCTAATACAGGGTTCTTTCTCCTGAATCATTTTCCTGCTAGTTTGGCTTCTCAGATTCCACCCATATGGTCTAGACCTTTTTGTAAGTTGAATTTAGAATCTGTATGTCTATTAAATTTCCTTGGAAGCCATAGCATTTAGTGCCTATTAAAATTCCCTCCCATTTCAAATGATCTAATTTCATGTTAAAAGTAGAAGGGAATTTTATTTGGTGGTCTTGAGATGAGGGACATCTAATTTTTAATTATCAGGTTTTGAGTGCTATAAGAAAGAAATATCAAAGGGTACTCTCTGTATGTTGTACTCTAATTTATTAAAGAGGGATTTGATTACGGAGGTTCCTTAGAGAGTCTAGACCGCATTTAGCATTTCTCCATAGAAATAAAAATTTTACAGGGATGTGCAATCTCACCAGTCTTATTAAAGACCAGAATGAAATCATGACTTTGCATCATCCTTATTTACAAGATGGGGAGAAATAATAATGGTGAGTGTTCTTGTTAGTTCAGGATGAAGAGTTCATGGCTGTTGGCACTTTAATCATTGAAACTCTCCATTATTACCAGGCCACCTGTGCACCCAATTATTCTTGTTCTCATCACCTACCTAAAGCAAGGGGCAAAAAGAAAACTATAGTTATCAAGTAATTCAATACAGTGTTTAAGCTGGAGACAGTGGAGGATTATTACAGCAATTTTGGCAGATACATTTCAACATCTTCATAGTTCAACAGATGCAACACCCTTAATTCTACTCAACAAGGCAACAAAGCAAGGCAGCAAACTTTTTATTAATTTATTATGTATATTTTGCTAATCTCTGAGTATACACATGCAAGCAAAAAGAAATATAATTCCAACCTTCAAGAATCTTACATTTTAATAGGACAAGATAACACATAAAAAGGGAAATAGAGGGGGGAGGTACCCACATAAGAGCATAATGTCAGCGTTTAGAAGGTTAGAAGCAGAGCTAAGAGAGGAATGAACATCAATTTGCTTGGGCCCCTCCCAAAAATTAAAACACTGGGAAACACTTCTCAATGTGAGAAGAGGGCTGGCAAAGAAGAATAATGTTCCAAAGTAAGAAGGTCATAGGTGAGAAGTGATATTCCAACTTTAGGAAGCACCAGTTATTGAAGAATACTCCAAGGTAAAAAGTAGCAAAGTTGTGGGGGGAAAGTTCAAAAAGTCAGAAGCAAGCTGAAGGAGGGGGAGGGATTGAGAATGAAAAATGGCAGACTTGGGTCCTTCCCAAAATGGTGGCCTTGGGAAGAAATCGCTATTAGGAGAAGACACCCAGATAGATGTTCCAAGATGAAAAGACTGAAGTGACAGGTATATGTACATGTATGTGTGTGTGTGTATACATATACACATATATACATATATATGTATATATATATACACATATACACATATATATGTATATATATACATATACCATATATATATATATATATGTGGAAATCCATGCCTTCTCTTTTTTTTTCTTTCTGGGATACATAGCCAAACTAACCCCTCACCCCTTAATGCCATAGACTTTTTTCTGAGAAAATAAAGTTTTAAATAAAATAATATTTCTGGGGGCAATTAGCTATATAAAAATAATATAACAGGTGTTATAATGTATCCTGCCAACACTGCATTCAGACTTAGAAATTTTATATTTAGGGGTTGGTTATAATGAAGGAATAGAGAAAAACATTACATTTTGGAAATTATACAATTTCAATAATTCCAAGCAACCTGAAACAAAATCCCCTATTTTTAGGAGGGAATTGTTCTATTGATAATATATGGCTACAAATCAGAAAACACTGCAATCTCTTAGGAATCAACAGTGTAGGTGGTAATGGAGACATGTTTGTTAGGCATACATAGGCTACACTATACTACCAAACCACATATGGGATGTTGTGTTTTGTTCCAAGTGCCACACTTTAGGAATAAAATTGAAACGTTTGAGTATAACATGCAGAGGAGGGCAACCAGTATAGTAAAGGTTCTTGAGTTGATTCCATATGAGATATGTTGAAGTAACTGATGTTAAACGTGGAAAAAAGACTTGGGAGAAATATGGAAGGACTGAGCACTTTTGGCTCAATTAGAACTAAGAGTAATGGATAAAAATTCATGTTTAAATTTAAAGTGATAAAATTAATGTTCGTAATTAGAATTCTTCAAAAGTATGACGATATGACTTGGGAGGAGGTAGGTTCCTCCTCTTTGGAGATATTGAAGCAAAGATAGCTTAATCCATTCTTGAGTTTTTTTTTTACATCTGTTGTTAGTCTAGAAATCTACCAAGGTCCTATCCAACTCTGAAATTCTATGATTCTGATTGTATAAATATGATATTGAGCATCTAAATAAATTTTCATAGTACATTTTTGTAATAAATATATGTAGTTGGTTTTATGTGCCTCTGCTGAATATTGTTTTATTTCTTCTGGACTTTCGATTTCATTGGAGTAAAGCGCTTTTTGTAAGCATGCAAAAGAAAATTACTCTGCAATTTATTGTGTTACAGAGTACCTGAGGACACTGAGAAGTTCAGTGACTTCCTGGAGATGACTCACCTTCTATGTGTCAGAGGTAATGCTTGAGCTCATATCTTTCTAATGTGGACATCAGCTCCTGATATACTAACTCAGGCTATCTCTAGCCTTATCTAAAATATCTGGCAAAACACCACATCTAAAGGGGTGGCTAGATGACCCAGCGCATAGAGTCCTGGGCTTGGAAAAAAGACCTGAGTGCAAATATGACCTCAGACACTTTCTAACTGTGTTACCCTGGGCAAAACACTCCTCTGTCTTTGCGGAGAAAACCCCAATGGGGTCACAAAGAGTCAGACAAGAGTGAACAACAAAAAAGACTGAAAAAATAAGTTTAAAGTAGAATTTGATACAAGGTTTCAGAAATATTATGCTAATTTGTATTTTTAAAAATGATTTCCCTTCTCCAGATTATAAACATTCTATTGACTTCTATATGTAGTTCCTAATCTGCCTACCTCTGAAAATTTAAGGAATATAAATATATAATTGAGCCCTAATAATCCTGCTCAGATAACAGGGCAATTTTCTCCAAGTTTTCACAAAGCTCATTTCGAAGTCTATCTGACATATCTCAGTATCTTGCTTAATTCCTTTTATTGTATTATATTTTAGAATTATTTGCAATATTAAATTATATGATACTGCTAATATTTCTATGGTAATTTGCAGTTTCTAGGATGTTACACCTATAACTTTATTTGATCCTCATAACCATTTAAGGATGGTGCTAAAATTACCTCTATTTTTTAATCAGTGAAGAAAGAGACTGACCAATGAGGGCTCGATTCTGCAAGCATTTTCAAGAGGTTGAGTCTTTTTCTCCAAGCATGAGATAATGTGGATTGGAGGGATCCTGAGATATTCAGAGCACACACAAATATCACATGACCATTTCGTGTTCAGTTACAGAAGGGTAAAGAAAAGTCTTTTGATTGATTCCCGAGTTGGAAATCAGCATACCAGAAGCATTAATGGGTCAATTTATTCTCTCTCGTCCCTGGGGGTGAGCAAGGGAAGAACTGCTGTAGGCCTCCTGGTGGGGGAGGGGACTCAGATTCTCCTCATGAAGCTGCCAGGTGGCTTGGAACATTTGGCACATATATTTTCTGTGTATCTTATATCTTGGAGGCTAAGAACTGGAACAACCTTGTAGCTTCTTAAAGCTAGAGGGCTCAAGGAGTTTGCCAGGATTCGTAACAGCTATTACAGCATTGGGGAAAAATCTGTTTGACCCAGCCGTACTGTGGATTGACTCAGCATCTGAGGCACTGTGTCTTGCAAGCAAAGAATCAATTTGTCCTTTGGATATTATACCTCACTTTTTATCACTTGCATTAAGTTTAAACCCACTTTTTGGGATACTAAAATGATGGAGAGGAGAATGTAAAGGGTTATACTTGTACTTCTGTTCTTACCATAACTTTTTAGTCACTATCCTTTTTGTAAAAGCTGATTGGTGTTAGTGCCATATCAAGATAATTGAAGAGATCTCAGTGGTTCAAATTATATTGAGGGCAGTAATCACTGAAGAATGGTGTTGGAGAGAACACATAGGAATGGGGGCTCAAGACAATAACATCAGAAAGAATCCCAATGTCCTTCAGAGCCATTCTTTCCATTCTCTCTTAAATGGAGAGAAATAGCTTCCCTCTGAATTTCCAGTGGGAGAAGTAGCTGAATTAAGGACCCCTCAGAGATTTTATAGGCTGCATAGCTAACATTTATGTAGTATTGTAAGGTTTGCAAAGAAATTATTTGTGTCTGTGCAAATATCCATACACACATATTATCTATATGATAATCTTATGAATGAGGTCCAATTATTAGCTCCATTTTGAAGATGAAGACATTGAAGAACAGATTTGTTAAATAATTTATCCAGAATGTCATAGATATTAAGAGAGCAAAGTAGGATTCGAACTGAGACCACCATGATTCCAAGTCTAGAATTTTATCCACTTCATCACATATTAAGCATTTTAAAGTTTCTACTACGTGGAGAGCACTGAACTCTGAAATAGTTTAGATGGAACTTCATCCTTTCCCAGAAAGAACTTTCAATCTAGGAAAAAAAGAAAAACAGTGTAGTTAGCTTATCTATCATATACACTATTACTTGAAAAGTTCTTTAAAGAGGTACAAAACTAGAGCATTGGATGGAGCTCCAAATCTGGAGTCAGTAAAATGTAAATTTGAATCTGGTTTCCAACACTTACTAGCTGTGGGAATCTGTGCAAGTCATTTTGCCTCAAAGGGACTTGGCTTCTATATCTGTAAAACAAACATAATAATAGTATGTCCTTTCAGGGTTATTTCCAGGATAAAATAACATTTGTAAAGTGCTTTCCAAACCTTAGAGTATTATAGAAATACTACCTATTATTATTTCATTACATCTGAATGGGAAGATAATAACTATCCAGCAGTATGATGGAAGGCTTGCTAGAAGAGGAAATGTTTTAGAAGGTTATTCTATTCCATTTCATTTCTCCAGTTATGGTACTATTGGAAGAGCAGCAAATTTAGTGCAAGAAGGACTGATTGAATTACATTGCTAATCAAGGGATGGTCATTTAACTTCTTTGTGCCTCAGTTTCTACATATACAAAATGGAGATAATACCTACTTTGCAGAGCTGCAGAAAGGAAATCACCCTGTACATTTTTTATAAATCCATATAACATACACTTACCATCTGTGAACAAGCTGAGGAAGAGTTATAATGGAAGTCTCACCTTAAGGTCTCAAAGATTCCTATTAGTTTTGAGAGGCATGCAAACACGCTTCTGTATATTAGCAGATCTAAAGAAGGTCCATCCCACATTTTGAGGCTATCCTGGACAGTTTTGTGGGCAGAATGCAAAATGTGAGTTACCCATCTGATACATCTTATTTTGCCTACATATATTTTCTACTTCTTTTTCCAATCATACATTTCCCTAGACATTACCACAGAATTTAATATACCAAATTAACATCCATTGAGTTTCAATTAAACTATAACATGAAACAATTGTCAGTTATATTGTTGACTGCTTTTTATATTAAGTAGTTGTATGACTGTGGGTAACTTTCACCAACTTCTCTGAGCCACAGTCTCTTCTCCACAAAGGGTGGATAATTACACCTGTGGCTTTGACAGGGTTGTTGTGAAGATCAGAGCCAATGTAAAGAAAGTGATTTTCAAATATCGATTCAAAATAGCATAAAGCTACTAATTACCATTAGGACCAAATGATCTGACATATGTACGGTGCTTTGAAATATTAGTTTTATAGAAATGCTAGTTATTATTGCTGTTATAGTGGTAGTATTAGTATTACAGATAAGCACAAACCAAGATGCAATTGGGAGTGTCCTACAAATGACTTCCATTGGGAGTAGGTCAGAAAATTCCAAGCTCTCAAGATTTTCCCCCACAAAAGAGTGGGTGGAGACAAAGAAGAATAGGGGCACAACCAGGATCTTCTTGGGACAATTTGAGAAGATCTGAAGAAAAATCCCAGTACCAGTTTTGGTGTCTGTGAGGAGTAAACACCTCCAGGCTAGGTTCCGTTTTAACAACAGGCCGGCAAGCCCCTTAAACAACTACAGGCAAGCCCCAGGGTTAGTTGGTTCAAGAGGCTGCCTCAGCCCCAGCCGCTGGAACTTTGCACCCCAGGATAGTGAGGGGAGTCGCCTGCTGATGAGGAATGCCAGACCCAGGTGTGCTGCAAGGAGCAGTGTGGGCGAGGGGCAGCTAGGTGGTGCAGTGAGTAGCGTACCGGCCCTGGAGTCAGGAGGACCTAAGTTCAAATCCGACTTCAGACATTTGGCACACTGGCTGAGTGACTTTGGGCAAGTTACTTAACCCCACATGCCCCTCCTTCCCTCCTCCAAAAACAAAACAAAAAAAAAATGACTTTCAGACTGAAATGCGTATCTTCAATAACACTGGAGGTTGAAATGCTTCCCATTGGAATGCTAATCAGATAATATTAACCTCTTATCCTGGGCTGGCTACATACACTTATCTAAGGCTAACTTTCCTCGTTTGAAATAAAATGATGTTGGACAAGATAGCTGTAAAAATAGCTGGCACATAATTTTTAATATTTTCCAATTGTCTTAATAATATGATGATCGCTAGCATTTATATAGCTACAAGATCCAATTTGATCCTCAGAACGATCCTGGGAGGTAGGTACTATTATTATCTCTATTTTACAGATGAAGTAACAGAGACTGACAGGGTTTAAGTGACTTTCCCCAGGTGACCACACCTTACTGATTCTGAATCTTGCGCACTTCACCACCTAGCTGCCTATAAGATCCCTTCTAGCACATGATGCTGTGACTTTTTATACATTAATTTCAGGGATACACAACCCTGGAACACATGAAGAGCCATGTCTGTGTGCTTGTGGTCAAATGAGTACCTTTGAGACCACCACTCTATCACCATCTTCTTAGGGAATATTAGTTTTCCATGGAAGCTAGACTCTACATTTAGCAACTTTCCAGCCAGGGGTTGACTGTACATTTTATGACTCCCAAAAGGAACACAAAGTCCTTGAGGGCAGAAACTTTCATTTTTTTTGTTTTTTAGCCTTCACCATGCATAGTGCCTTACACATAGTAGGTGTTTGTTGAATTTAATATATCATTGGATACAGAGTAAGAGGTTTTATATATCTATTCAGAAGATGTGGTTTTAGTGAGAATCTTTTGGCTGTGTAATGCTGGTTACATTCCATTTCATATTCCAATTTATTTAACCATCCCATAATCCTTTAAGCTACTCGAGGTAGAAGAAAATGTTTTTTCAGTGTTTCTAGTTTGTTTTAACATTGTGACTCTTGAGTATATTTGTGACCTCAAGAAACATGGAATTTAAGATCATTTACTATAAAAGTAGAAGAAAAAAGTTTCAAAATGTTATTTAGAAGCTCAGTGGAATTATTGGACCTCAACTAGCTTTCACTGTATGACATTTTGATAAGGTCATTGTAAATGAGTCAGAAACTTGGATTATATTTCCTTTAAAAATACACGTGGCTTCAGAACAGATTTGGTCCAAATTCATTTTGACTTTTGCTGAATCCCAAGTGTTTCAGTTAGAAAAAAAATCATAAATTTGCCAACCCCACAATCTACATGAGTTCACCTGTCTCTTCCAGTAATTTCTTCTATTGAGACTAGCCCTTGGCATGGCTATAATAACATGTAGCCTAATAGCACGCAGCCTTATACAGAATACCATGACAAGAGAGGAAGTCTAATAAAAGCATGGGAACATTTTTTGTCTTTTTTTAAACAAGGAGAGCTCTAAGGGAGTGATATTGTTCCAGAGTACTGATTCAAATCTGTTCTGTATTTGAACTCTGTGATTATGAAATTTCAATTAAATCTAAAAAAAGCAAAGCTAACACACACAAGAGAATGCCAAAGAAAAACGGGATGTTCTTTTTGATTGGGAAATAATTATCTAAGTTCAGTGGCAGGGCCCAGGTAGCTGTGGTTTATATTCATTTTATTTCATTAAAGAAACAGTAGAATTAAGGTAAATTTTCCTCAAGCAGCAAAGCTGCCATTCAAAAGGGTGATGGGGGGGGGGGGGGTGGCGCAAATCCCTTCAGTTATTGCTGCAGTCCATTTCAAAAAAATGAATTTGAAGCCTGAGGGGAAAGTACAAATTAAGACAGATTTTCCCCTTTATGCAAAGAACCTAGCAAGGCCTTCAGCATACTGAAGCCAACTACAGTACCTGCAGGGTGCTCAATCACCATGAAAGTCCTCTATTATCTCATTCTTTACAAGAATGAAATGTGAATATCGTTTTCTTCCTCAAAAACATTACACTGATTGGATTGTGTCTGGTAGCAAAAGAATGAGTTTTTCCATGCAATTATTTGCTACTGATTGAAAAATGCATAGTTTTCCTTTCAGGGGAAGATGGAAGGGATGCAAGGGTTTTCATATTGTAATGGGGTGGGAGAAAGCATTGGTAATGACCTTCTGAGATCTTCAGATAGAGGTTGATATAAAGGAAGAGGGGGTCAACTTTGAATAGGAGCTGAAAAATCTTGTTTGACTTTGATGCTTTTTAATGAACATGTCAGCAACTTTTATGACTTGTTAGGAATGCTTCTGCTAAAGGAAATTATGTGATTAGAATTTCCATGACAAATAAGTTAGAGCATTTGACCACAATTATGAAACATGCAAAATACTCCAGCTGGTTGCAAGACCAAGGAGAAGAAAATTTATGCAGCACTGTAAGTGTACAGCACTAGGCATTATGTGGAAGTGAAACTGAAATAAGATGTTGTCTGTCCCCTGAAGGGTTATAACTGGCAATGAACATCATTATTTTGGTAAGAAGAGGTCTGGCTATTTTTTCCCCTCCTTGGCAATTTTCAGGAGATCAACAGCAGTTAACAATCATACTATAGACACCCTCAGTGTGACAGAAAAAATTAATGTTCTAGATCTAGTTATATAGACAAATAAATCATGGCTTACTTAGCATCAATCTCAATGGACTAGTCCAACAACCTCTCTTTAATATTGAAGAAAGTGAGGCCCAAATAGTTTTAAGGATTTGCCTGGAGAAGGGGCAAAGGAAATAAGTAGTAGAGCCAGAATTCAAACCCAGGACTTCTGATTCCAACTTCAGCACTTTTCCATATATGACACTGGTTCTATTTTAGAAGAATGTTACAGATTTTGGAAAATATGTCTGCAGTGAAAATGCATATGTCGGTAAATATAGTCATTGCATATGGATTTGTTTGTATTCATAAAAAATGTATGTGAATAAATTATGTACTTTATATAGAGAAACATAATTGCAAATAATGAAAGATGATAATGGAAGTCCATTCTCTCCTTGGTCATTCAGTAAGTCAACAAGCATTCATGAAGTACCTATTATGTGCTAAGCACCCTTGATAAGCCCTGGACATACAAAGAAAGTCTTTGTATTCAGGAGCTCATAATCTAATGGAATGTTCTACAGTTTAGTAGCACATGCACATAATTTGCAAATAAATGAACTTACACATAATGAGTGTAAATGCTCAGTTTTTATTTATTTATTTTTTTACTAATAGGCATGTATGATCCAAAATGCTTGGAGGCAACTTGAGGACTTGAAAGAGATATGACCTTGTAATCAGGAAGACAGGTTCAGTTCTTGCCTCTCATATATATTGACTGCGTAATCCTGGGTATATCAATTAATCTTTTTGTATGCTAGGCACATCTCTAGACTGAAAATTCTTTAAGTGCCATTCTCCACTGGTAGAGGACATTCTTCACTGAGAATTCCCTATTCCAAAGACATCAGAAGCCCATTTTTTAAAAAGTTTACTCCATATTGAGCTTTTTGGCAGTGTTACTAGATTAGAGAAATGCCAAACCTGGTTTACACAGAATTCAAGAAAATATAATATGTACATTAGAAAACACTCAGAAATTGATGATCCTATTCTGAGGCAAGCCTCTGTATCTCTTGGCCTATGTTTAACCCACTGTTTAATGAAGCAAACCCTACATCTTACCTAGGTCAATCCCTGGTAGGCATTTTGAGAAGTTCATGAACTATTTCAGATAATTTCAGTGGCCAATAATTTTTTTCTAATATCCAGAGGGAGTTAAGTCTAATTCTTAAAATATTATCATGATAAAAATCTCTTGGATCTCTAATAATCTTTCTGTTTCTTTAAACGCATTCTATTTGTTGAATATTTCCAGACTGAAAATATCTCATGTTTATTCACTCAAAATTAGGGGCTGATGTCTGAAACTATATCTGTGAAAATATGTAGATTTAAAGTACTGGCAAGATAAATGGCCTGGGTTGTTTGACAAACACAATCAAAAAACATTTATTAAAAGCAGAATCCTTGTTTTCTCTCTGTCTCTGTCTCTCTCTGTCTCTGTCTGTCTCTCTCTCTCTCTCTCTCTGTCTTTCTCTCTCTCTCTCCCTTCATCAAACATAAAGGTTGTAATGTATGCTTTCATCATTAAGAAAGAGACTCTTGTAGAATTTGTTGTGTTTTTAACCTCTTGTTTTTAGTTTCTATCTGAAATAAACAATTGTATGCACAGTACACCTTGTTACATTTTCAGTTACTGAGTCATTGCTCCAGACTTGAGTGCTGTCAAGAGCACAATTCCCAACAGTTGAGATATGCTTTTTCATTATGCCATGAACACTTTGTAAAGCACAAAAGCTTTCACAAGTAGACAGTCCAAGTCAGGTTGTATGAGAATGTTTACGAAATATAACAAAGCTGAATACATCCTACCTTTCTGTTGTTGTTGTTACTTGACTGTATTCAAGGTATGAATTATGAAATATGTGCAAGTAGCCTTAACCATAAAGAGACTGCCAAAATGGGACTTAGTTCAGTAGGGAGAATTACCCTCAAATATAGTTTTAGTGTTCCTGGAAAACTTTAAAGTTCTTTAAATTTTACAAGAAAATGGGCAACTATGCCGGTAGTAAAACTAAGAGTTCAAGTTTTAATTTCCTGGAAAAGCATAGAAATCAAAGTGAAACCTTCAGGACAACATCAACATTTTTTTAAAAATGCTTTGGTGATTTTTTTTACAAAAATAAAGTGAGCTATTAAATATTATAAATGTATTTCATGATCTGACAAAAAAATGAATCCATGGTTTCATTACATTGTCATCACCATCATTATAATTGTTGTTTCATTTTGTTTCATTTATACAGTCTTTACCAACACTGATGTTTTTTTTTATTCTTATGGCACAAAAAGGAGTGGGCAGATAGCAATGATTTTGTCCATACATCAACTTCTTTGTATTTGACATCTGTGCAATATATAAATTTCCAGTGGGAACTTGTAGAGTGCCTTGTTCATTATAGGTACTCAGTAAAAGTTTGTTGGATTGAATTGGACATATTGACTTTGAATTTATTTGGAAGACATTGCATGTTCTTGTGCTGTTCATCATGGTGGAAGAAAGAGTATTGCCATAAATTAGGCTCAGTATTTTTACAACTTGAAGAAGGCAACAGTGGAGAATTCAAAAAGCCCTATCATCATACTTACCCCTACTATTCCTCCCCTCTTTCAGATAACAATCCCATGTGATAAATTAAAAGAAAAAAAAAGGATAAGAAAAGGGAAAAAATGACATAATTGATTAATAAATTGAATGTCTGAAAGTATGTGCAATGTGCAATACTTTTGGACTTCATATGTAAGCAAAAGGGAGAGGTTTGAGTATTTTGTCTTATTTACTCTTTAAAGACATGTTTTCCCCCCTTTTTCTTCTTGATTGCTTTCTTTGTTTCTTTTATTTTTCCTTTATAACATTATTGCTAAAATTTTGAGTACCAAATTCTTTCTCTCCATCTTGCCCCTCCCCTCCCCTTTGAGAAGGTAAGAAATATGATATCAAGTATATATGTGAAATAATGCAAAGTATATTCTTTAATAATATTACCCTATAGTTCTTCTATATTTTATCCTTCCCTGGTATTAAGATTATATTTGTCTTACAAAAGGATTCTGATAAAGTGCTTTATTTTTAAATTTTTGAGAATAATGTGTGTGGTACTAATTGTTTCACATAAGTTTCATAGAATTCTTCTGTATATTCATCAGGAATAGGGAGTGCTTTTATTCTGTTTTAGTTATACCAATTAGAAGTTCATTTATAGCTAGTTTTATTTCATTTTCTGAGCTTGTATTATTTAAGTCCTCTATCTGACCTTCTGTTAGTTTGGGTGTTTTATATTTTCAAATATATTCTTCCATTTCTTTATGTTCTCAGTTTGGTCTGCATATAATCATGTCTAATAATTTGTGATTATTCTTCTCTTTTTGTTTTGTTTTGATTTCACCCTACTCATTTTCTATTTTCTTAATTTGTGTTTTTCTATCCTCTTTATAATTCAATTGACTAAAGGTTTTTCAATTTTATTAGTTTTCTCATAGAATTACTTTTTAGTTTTCTTTTCTGTAGGTATTGTTGTTTAGTCACTTTTCAGTTATGTGCAAAACTTTGTGATCCCATGTGGAGTTTTGTTTTCAAAGATACTGGAGTGCTTTGACATTCCCTTCTCTCTGTGTAGCTATGTGTTTATTTAGTTATTTATATGCAAATTTTTGATAGCTCCTCTTTTGTGCTTATTTTGTTTATTTTTTTGACTATATTTTTACATGAACATTCAGTTCATTAATTTTCCATTTTTCAAATTTATTAATGCATATATGTAAGAATCTGATTTTTTTCCTCTGGGAACCACTTTAGCTGCATTCCAGAAATTTTATTATGTTGTCTCATCATTATAACTTTCTCATAATTATTCACTGTTTCTATGATTTGTTCTTTGACCCACTCATTTTAGAATTTCACTGTTAAGTCTCCATCTGATTCTGTATCTTTTGTTTGTCATTCCTGAACTGATTACTATTTTATTGTGTTTTGATCTAAAAAAAAGATGAGTTTATTATTTCTACCTCTTTTTATTCATTTGTAATATCTCTGTGCTCTAATACATGGTCAATTCATGTAGAAGTCCTATATGATGCTGAGAAATATGAGTATTCTTTTGTAGTCCCATTTAGGTGACTCTATGAGTCTTTTGGCTCTAGTTTCTACAGAAATTTGTTCAATTCTCTAATTTCCTTTTTTGTTTACCTTTCTGTTAGACTTAGCCAAAACTGACAAAAGGTCATTGAAATTTCCTGTAGCCACAGCATTATTGTTTATTTCTTCTTGTAGTTCAATTATTTTTTTCTTTATGAATTTAAACACTAAGTCATTTGCTGATAACCTTGTTGCAACTTCTGCTTTTCAGATTTGACTTAATCAGCAGAATTTTTTTCTCGTCTCCTAATTGTAATATATGTATTTTTAATTTTAGTTGTGTTTCTTATAAGCAACAGATAGTAAAGTTTTATTACCTTATCTAATCCATAGCTTTTTTTAAATTTTATATTGCTTGTTCCATTCTTTATTTAAAATTATGAGTTAAGTTTATATTTTCCTCCATTTGTCTCCACAACTACTTTTGCTGAGTTATGTTTTTTCCTTTGATGACTAATAATGCAGTACTATATTCCTTCAGTTATTTAAGCTTTACCTTTTTTTTCTTAAGGTAGTCCAATTCCCACTAGCTTCTTTCCCCTCACCCTCAATACCTTCCTTGTATGTTTGTTACCCTTTTCCTTGGTTTTGGAGTTTCACCTACTAATTTCTTTTTCTTTCTTGCTTTAACCTAGTTATTTTTTTCTTCCTTTTTTCCTTTTCAGTTAAGTACTTAAGAATCCCCCTTTTTCCCTTCACTTCAAATTGTTCTTTTTTTTAGTTTTAAAATTTTCGTTTTGTGCCTATTTCTAGAAAGAATTTTTCCCACATTCCCTTCATTATTTATCATTCTGCTAATTTTAGGATTTTTATTGTTTTATTAATTACTCAGACTTATTTAGTCCTTTATTTTCCATATTCCTAATGAAATTGAAAACTTTAAGGTACCTATTTTGGATTTGGTTTTCAGAAAAGTTACTATTATTGTTATAGGATAGGTAATAGGCTTTTCTAGAGTTGGTCAATTTTGTTTTTTCATTGTCTGGGCTCTTGGTGGTTTAGATGAAATTTCTTATCTCTGGAGCACAATTTCTGTCATGGATATGTTTGAGATATCATAAGAATTGGAGAAAATATCTAGCCTGCATTATAGTAGATCATGTGACCTGGAAGTTTTGAGCTTTATCATCTTATCTATAAGATTAGGATAATGGTACTTGTGGCATATATGCTACTGTATTGTTGTGATGAAAAATGTGTTGTGCTTCACCAAGTCCCAAGATCAAGTTTCAATTGTTAGCTAAAGATATTAACAATTTCTGATATGAATTGTTTGATCAATGTAGCATTTAGTTTTCTAGTGTACAAGCACTGATATAATTTTCCATTGTTTTGCTACAGGATTTTACTATTTCTCTCAAAATAATTCTGCCATAGCAATATTTGGAGGCTGTACCTTGGAATTCTCACATATCTCTTATGGGTCTTGCCATGGCATTGGCTGCAACATATACCAATCTGTAATGGTCCTGACGTTTATATGCTATCAGGAAAACATTGTGATAATACACATGCATTCATGATTATGCCATATAACTTTTATGAATCACTGTATTTTGGCATACTTAGCCAAGTGGTTGGATTCATGCTAAGAATCTTTAAATGGGCTCGTTGAAATTCCATTCAAAACATTCCATCTTCTCAAATTCATTTGAGACCAACATTATCTTCCCATCCATTTCATTATTAGGTAACACTTCTGAAGATTGCATTAAATAAAGCCTTTTCAATGTCTTCAAGTTCTTCTGGTTATTTCATCTAATCTGAGTTTTAGAATGAAGTTATTGTTCATGATTGCTTTGTAATGATTTGCAATATATTGTTGCTTGATATGGAGCTGAGGACATTTTTGACAAAAAACAATATGAAACCATTGCCTATAGTTCTTACAATCTCTTTTCATATTTATTTATTACTGTTTTCATTACTATCTACAATCCATTATATAGGCACTTATGGTTTAATCTATTTTAATTTTCAGTGTACATCCTTGTCATAATACCATATCTTGAAGGGGAACTATTCAATCTGTTATCTTTTGTGTAAAAATTATCTTAATGATAATTTTGAGTCAGGCTAGCTTACATTGCTATAACATCCTGTCCATTACTTATATTCCTAAGAGCAATTAGATCATGCCAGCTGGAGAGCTGAACAAGTCAATGGCATTACAATTACCCAGTTGGTCAATATGTCAGAGTTCCTGTTGGGCCATCATGGGTACTGTAAAGGTTATAAGTGTATCATCCTGGTTAGCACTCTTCAACTTTTCTGCTGTCTATCTCATGATAATGGGGTGGCTAGGTGGTAGAGTGGATAGAGTGCTCAGCCTGGAGTATGGAAGACTCCTCTTCCTGAGTTGAAATCCAGTCCCAGATACTTTCTAGATATATAACTCTGGGGAAATACTTAACTCTTTTTGCCTCAGTTACACATCTGTAAAACGAGCTATAGAAGGAAATAAGAAACCACTCCAGCATCTTTGCCAAGAAAATGCCAAATGGGTTCATTGAGAATTGGATACAACTGAAACAACTCAGCAACACCTTATGATAGGGATTACACAGAGGGCTTTGGGAAGAACCTGTGTGGATGGGGGTTGCATTATTATGTAATTATTATTCAATTTTATTCTAGTCTAAATTATATTGTTTTACATAAATATAACACAATAAATCATTGTAATATTAAGTTGGGACTTTTTTACTGTTTTAGAGTGCTAAATCAATTAAGTGTCTTAGATTGAGCCTTACTAGGTGCAAAGCCCCAGGCCCAAACCCCTCTTTACTAGGTGCTATGCTGATGTGGGCATGAAGCCCCCAGGGCCCTAAGGGGAGTTGCTAAGACCAGAGCCAATAGTATACGCCTAAGTTCTGGTTGCTCAGATGACATTTGATGATGTCCAAAGACTGTTTAAAGAGAGAACAGAGCTGTTTGCTTGAGGCTTTCACTCCTGGAGGAGTGTGGGTATGAGACCCAGGGCAGCTGCTCTAAAAGGCCCCTGGCTTATCAAACCAAATGTTAATGGTTTCTTGGTAACTATGAATTGTTATCTGGTCTGTTTATATTGTGTATGTTTGTAATTTGTTTGTATTTCCTCTGAAGTTCAGGTTGCTGGTTTTTCCTCCTGAACTAAGTGAGTTTATATGTATATGTTGAATTAAAGTAAGATCGTTAAGCCCTTAATGTTACTTTCCTTAGTAAAGCAGATCAAAAGAACCTGTGCTGACAGCGTTCTTATTGTTGGGCTTGTATTGGTCTTTTACCTCCACAAGAGCTGCTAGCCAAATTGTTGCAACAATCATTTAAAAATATAATATGATTACCATATCATATGGTTATCATCCATGCATCTCTTAGGTATTTATCATGTGTCAGTCAGTATGCTGAGGACTGAGGATATAACAGCAAAAATTAATCAGCTCCTTCCCTCAAGAAGTTTATATTCAAACTATACACCTTCTCCCCCAAATTTTATTTATTAAGTTAAGACTTTTGGAAGGAATTCTATATCATTATGTCATCATTATATTTATATCTATGTTCATATCTATATATCATTACTATATATCTATATTATTATATCATATATCTATATCATTACTATATATCATTAAGACTCAGACTTTTGGAAGGCATTCTATATCATCTCTGAGCTATCAAGTTCTATATGAATGTGTGCTTTCATTATTATTGTTGTTACTGTTATTATCACTATATCAGTGATTCCAGCTTTATTGCAACTTACTTCTACTTTTGAATGCCATATTTCACTGTGTGCATTAGCATGTATAGTACACAGCTCATCCTCTTACATCATTTATATCTTTTCTTTTAAATTCCACTTCTTCCCTTTGCCAAAGAAAGAATATTCACACATAGCCTCCTGTGCCTCAGACTACAGCACCACCTACCTACTTCCATTAGCCCCCCCGTGAATTTTTATTCCTACCAGTGAACAACTAGCCTCCAGGGTTATGTATTTCAGCTTGTTTTTTCAAAGTTTTCTCAGCTTGTTTTACTTGTGATTGCCCCACTATAAAGTATATGTAATTTATGTCCAAAATGTTGTAGTTTTTTAATAAGATCCACAGA
Organism: Trichosurus vulpecula; assembly: GCF_011100635.1. Lineage (NCBI taxonomy): Eukaryota > Metazoa > Chordata > Mammalia > Diprotodontia > Phalangeridae > Trichosurus > Trichosurus vulpecula. Next base: position 118,750,514 of record NC_050579.1, on the reverse strand, counting down.
CATAAATAGTTTAATACAATTTGTGACTGAGAAGGAACATGCAGATACTATAATGGGCAAGACTAATGAATTTTACTGGCTGTAATGATTTATAGTATAATTTTTATGTATCATTATTAGTATGCTTCTCCTATAATAAAATCATTGTCATAAGTTTTAGGTGGCCTTTCTGTAGGACTATAGAAATTGATTGGACTGATTTATCATAAATCATTTTTATTTCTATGTGTCAAAGTAACAGAATAATTTGAATGGCAGGTTTTAAAAAGAGAGATTGTCATATCCTGCCACTGTCCCTGTCAAAGGATATCATTCCATTTTAACAGTAGAGGATAAAAAATAAGTTTCACTAATTACCCTGAGTACAGCCCCTTCCATGTTTCCTATTCAGCCAATCTAACTATGACTAAAAATAATAAAGGAGTAACAATTCATTAGACCCAGTTTTCCTTTCAATTGTGGTTTCAATCATTTATTTATTATTTAAATTTATTACTAGGAGTACATTAAGGTTATTAAGTTGGTTTCATTTCAAGTGAAGTCATCTTTAGTGTTTCTCTGAACAAACATGGACATAGTATATGCTAGTGCTAAGAGAGATATATAACCCTATACACACTACACTAAAAAGGACAACACCTTTGCCAGGATGACCCATTTCCCTCACTCCCCCTTCCTCATACATGATTTATTTTTACCTTCACATCTGCTCAGTTATCATACTTGGCTAATCTCCTCAGAGGTATATGCCAGCACTTAATGTTAATGTAAACATATAATAATCCTTCCAACCACACTTAGCTATTAAATTGTACTCTTTACAAGGCAATTTGTGTTTATTTTAAGATAACATCCTCTATTTGCAAACATAATTGTTCACTGGTAGATTTACTAGCTACAAAATTTGTATGTACATTTTATATGGCAAAATAATAAAATGATTCCATAGGTATAAGGGCACAATGAAACAGATGTGTGAGCCGACAGAGTGCTTTCGTCTAGCACACATTTCGCCCAATTGAGCTGGGATTCTTTCCCACTTTATATGCACTTCCTGATATTACATGCAGTATTAGGAGCTGTGATTAGAAGCAAGCCTGGGGGACTAGATGAATCATGGGGTTGCTAATAGGATATTAAGTCTTTTACATCTACAGTAGTCATTTGGTTGAAATCTAGCCAACATTAATAGTGTACCAAATTATCATCTGCCAAGGGAAATGACTGTTATGAGTCCAGTTTATATTGAATAAAGGGCTACAGATGGCTCCCATCCTGACCAGTGGGACCACCTGTAAGATGGAAAGGGTTGTTCTGTCTTCATACCAATTCATGACCATCCTTGATCGTTGACTGAGATAGCTATAAAAGCTGTTAATTAGGTAGTTTTTATGATGTAAACATCATGCTGGAAGGACATATATATATATATATATATATATATATATATATATATATATATATATATAAATATCCTGCATCAGAGGAATATTATTATAAACATATATTTTATCTCTATAAAGGCCCAGAGGAATAGTACATTATGGTGAGTTTAAATTTGAAAGCTAGCAAATGAAATGACATTAGAAGCCACAGTGAAAATTATTTATCCAATTTCATATTCCCATGTGAAAAGTTACAGTTTCCATAGTCCCCCCAATTTTTTACTGTTTTTTTTCTAAATTCCAGACCTACATTTCTAACTGCTTTCTGTACATCTCTACTTTTAACTCAACATATCCAGATCTAAACTCATAGCCTTTTCCCCAAAACCATATCTTTCACCATCTGATTTTCCTATTTATTTAACTGACCCTTATTTCCCATCTCCAACATCTCTTCTTTTAACCTTTCAATTTATTTATTTTTCTTTTGAAAACAAATTTTCTCAGAGCCTATTTTTTTATACGCAAGGGTTTTTTTTTTCTGATTATACTCCATCAGAACTTTCTCTTATAACAAAGAATAATTAGGTGAAACCGATTAGGACAACAGACCATGCCTATCAAGATTCTTCAGTCATAGTACCTAGCCCTTGCCTCTACTGAGAGGATAGATATTTGTTTCAGCATCTATCACCCAGAACTAGTAGTGGCCATTCACATGAACCTGCATTCCATCGACATAGGCTTATCTTTGACTGTTCCCTCTCCCCGCTCCTCCCACCCACATTCAATTAATTGCCAAGTCCTATTTGGAGCTTTGTACACCAAAAGGGATGTGTATTAAAGGCCATAGAGGGCAGGTTTAGAGGAATTTTGAAGAAATATGTAAAGAAAACCTCTCTTTACATATTTCCCTTTCTTCTAACTGCATGTTGTAGATCTTTCTGCCTCTTGCCCACCCCGACCCTGCAAAAAGCAAAAACCAAACCAAACCAAAACCAACAATAGAAAGGCCTACTTAGTCATTCTAGACCTAACTGATTATAACCTCATAGTTTTCTGATAGTGGTAAGAATAAGAATAATGCAGAGTACCCCCAAACACATCAAAGATAGTAATTGAATAAGTACCCTGGAGGGCTTCCTTCCTAACTTTATTCTGGCAAAATGATTTCAAACCTCTACAGAAAATAGAGACACATTTCCATATTTCTTCTTTTTAAAGCAGCAATATAAGATACATTTTGTGATAGACATATGCCTCTACATTTTGTGTTCTATAATTAATATAACTATTGAATGACAAAGACAAGTAAGCTGGTATTACAAAACCACTTTTCCCTTGTCTTATTAATATCCCTGCTTCTTTTTTCTACTCTGTGACAATCACTTGATGGACTCATTATTCTGACATGAAATATTAAATTGACAATGGATAGCCCTAACTATTATCCTGATGTGATATATGGATTGACTGACAATGGATAGTCATACTCGCTCTCTGTATGTTTCTGTTTGTCTGTCTGATGGCCAGCCTATTTCTGTCTCTGACCCTGTCTATTTCTCTCTATATATTAAATGATATTAAGGCAAAATAAATTGGTTATATGACATTGGGACATATTAACTGGTGATTAATGAGAGAGGGCACAGTAGATTGGGGGTCATGAGTGAAAGTAATAGAGGAACCCCCAATCCCTCAGATCACCCTAAAGAAAGAGCTATAGCCATGCTCTGAGGACCTCCTCCCAAATTACTGAATATTATCCCTTAATAAATTATGTAGTGAAGAGCTCACTAAACTTAGAGGCAAGTTAGATAGATGTTCATATCTTATCTCCTATGCTTACTAGCTATGTGACTATTTATAATTAAATGTAAGTCACATAAATTCCCTGCATCTCAGATTTTCGAATGATAAAATAATGATAATAACACTTGTGATATTTCTCTTTTGGCGGAGGGGGAGCGGCAAAAAATACTTTGTAATTTTTCAAGTTCCAGACATGTGAGTTATTGAACTTGATGACATGCACAGCATCTTATTTCTCTTTCTAGTCCCTTAAATTGTTGTCTAGTGCCCTGCCATTAGTGAGAGTTCAATATGCATTTGTTGGATGAGTGAATAGAATCCTAGAATCTCAGAACTAAAAGTGCCCTAAAAGTTTAACTAGTCTAATCTGTATTTGATCAGAAATTCTGTTTATAACAGCTCTAAAAACATATCATCTATGCTCTGCCAGAAGACATCCTGTGATACGGGACTTGTTACTTCCTAAGACAGCTTCATTTTACTTTGGGATAACCTTAACTGTAAGTTTGTTTTTGTTTAGAAAATTGAAATCTCTGCTGCAGTGTCTAAACTTTGGTGTTATCCTCTCTGGGAAAAGAGGAAACAACATTTAAGTGTCTAGTATTTGCTAGGGATTGTACTAAATGTTTCTAAATGCAAATATTGTTTCACTTGATCCTCATAAGAACTTTTAGAGGTTGTTGCTATTATTATCTATATTTTATCATTGAGGAAACAAGGTCAAACATGACTTACTTAGTGTCAAACACTCTCTAATCAGTGTCTGAGACTCACTATGAACTTGGGTCTTTCTAAATACAGGCCCAGCACTTGAGCCACTATGTCACCTAGCTGTGTCTGAGACCAAATGAAAAAGTCTAATACCTCTTCCATATGATAACCTTTCAAAAAAAGACTAAATAGTTTTTTTTGTCCCCTATTCTTTTATTTGTCACACCAAATATCTTGAGTTGTTCAACTGTTGCTTGTGACATATGATTTTAAACCCTCTCACCATTCGGAAAACTTTTCTCTGGATTCTTCCAGAGGAATACCAATTTCAATTGCCAATGTACTTCGTAAATTATATTGTACATTACTGAATATAGTATTCTATATATGATCTAACCAGGGAATAGTATAATGGGACTATCACTTCAAAAGTTATGGTCATTATATTTCTATTAATGAAACATGAGCATGAATGCATTAGTGATTTTGGCTGCTATGTCACAGTGGTGGCTTTTTATTGAGTTTAGAGTAAAGTAAATTTTCAAGATCTGTATTTCTTTTATTTTCTTACATTAACTCTTGTTCAATCAAATTGTTTTCACCCAGTGCTTGTACAGTAAATCTTGCCTCTCATGGTCATTACCTGTTTGGCCCTGTACAAATCACTTTGGCCTTTTGATTCTCAATTCCCTCATATGTAAGCTGTTGGACCAGATAGATTCCAAAGTCTCTTCCAACTTTATCTTTGTGATGCTAGGACCCTGGGATTTTTTTAACCTAATTGTTGTACTTTACATTTATCCCTATTAAAATTCATCTTACCAGATTTATCTACAAAGCCCAAAGTCTTGACTTCATGTTGGTAACAGAGGGCAATTGGAAGATAACATATTATACCTTTGATCATAACTCATTTTATGAAAGCTCATTCTTTTTTTCTCCAATTATAAAATTTTTGGTCTTCTCAAAAGTGTGTCTTCTTCTGCTCCTTCTCATAGAGCTTTCATTTCCTTCCAACGCAACACAGTTATCCCCAGAGATAGCTGGTGGCAAAGTAGATGGAGTGCTAGGCTTGGAATTGGGAAGACATGAGCTCAAACCTAGACTCAGACACTTATTAGCTGTGTAATCTTGGGGAAATTACATTCTGATTGCCTCAGTTTCTTCAACTCTAAAATGGGTATAATAATAACATCTACCTTACAGACTTATTAAGAGGGTCAAATGTTCTTTGAACCAAAGTAGGTAGTATATAAAATACTTATTCTCTTCCCTACCCTCCTTTGCCTTCTCTTGCCACTGTACTTTCCACTGACTACAAACTACCTCAAATTAAATCTCTTGGACTAGTTTCCATTGCTTCTCATTCCTTTTCTCATATCCCCAATCCATTGTATCAGGAAGACAACTGGCATAGTATACTCTTGGTTCTCTGCTGCCATTTTCAGATTCTTTTTCTTCCACTACCACTCAGCAACCTCTCCTTCCTTGAAGTTCCCCTCCTAGGTATCTATCAACAAGTCAAAATCATTAGTGCTATGCTTGACTGACCACCAGATCTCTATCTTTCCATTCACTGGGAATTTAGTAAGTGGCTCAGTCTTTCCTTCCAACTCACCTCTTGCCAACACACTTGGAGACTTCAGTTTAGATACCCAGGACTCCTCATATACTTGGTTTCCCAGTTGATCAAGCTTCGTAACTCACATGATCTAAATCTTTATCTTTCTCAGTTATCTTCTGAAATGATCTTAGCTTACACTTCACTATTCCCCCTAAGTATATCCTCTTCCTGATTTTGAATTCTCAAATTCTCCTCATGATACATTCTCATCTCCTACCACCTTCTTTATCCCTCATCCTGAAGTTACTTATTACAAATAAAAAAAAAATACTTATTCCTCACTTACTCTACAAATCCCTCAGTCTCCCAGTCCTTACCCTGAACCTTAGCTGCATTTTATTCCCTTAACTTTACTGACTCTAGGGTTAACCAATTCAACTATATATTTTCTTCCATCCTGAATTCACTTACAGTCCTCAATCATGGCTTACTTTAACCATTGTTCATCTAGCAATGTACTCCGAAGCCCTTGCTAATGACAGTCATATAAATGTTTTGAACAGTAGTATTTACTTAATTGACTCATTCTGACAACTGATATAAACTTTCTTTTCTTTCCTCATCTCTAGAATTTTTTTATCCCTCTTTCTCAGCAAATATAGGTCTCACTATGTCCTACCATGTCATCTCTACCCCCAAACTTACAATAGTTTTCAATTGTTTCTAGGATAAAATATAAACTCCACAGGCCAAGATTTAAGACCCTCTACATTCTGGATTTTATTCTTCAACTATTTTTATTCCATGTTATTCCTCATAATAAACTCTACTTTCCAGCTTAGCTGGACTATCAATTGTTCTTCAATCCTGATTATTCATCTCCTCTTCCTACTCATTTGCACAATTCCATTCCCTACATTGGCAATAAACTCCCTCTTCAACTCTGACTCTGCAAAACTTTGTTTTCTTGGAGTAGAGAGATAATGCAGGCTGCAAAACAGGAACTTGCCTAAAGTTCTCCCCCAGGAACCTCCAAACACCTATAAAAATGGCTCTGAACAAATTCTAGAATTGCAGAACCCACAAAATAGCAGAGAGAAGCAAGCTCCAGCCCAGGACAGCTGAGATGGTCTCTGGGTAAGGTCTATCACACCGTGCTGGGAGTGGAGCAGAGCAGAGCCCAGCATGGGCCATGCCCAGACAAACCAGACCTGGAGCTGGGTGGAACAGGCCTTAGCGCCCTGAATCAGTGAGGTGTTGCAGTTACCAGACTTCTCAACCCACAAACACCAAAGACAACAGAGAAGGTTAGTGGGAAAAACTGCTGGGACAGAGGGAAAGGAGTTTGTGGTTGGCCACTGCCCCTGGGGCAGCAGAGGTGGTGCAGCTCTGAGGCTGCTTACAGAGCTACAGCTGCAGTTGCTTCCTGCCCCAGGCACACCTGGTGGAAGGAATTAAGTGGAGGATCAGAGCAGGAGTGCAGAGCCTGCTTAGATCTGAGTTGTAGTCCTGGTTGGTGATTCTTGGGGGAGAAAGAGTGCTGGTGTGGCAGAGCTTGCTGTTTAGAAATGGCTCTGAAAACAACAGTACAGTCCCTCAAGCTTGGGACAAAGTACTCTCTACTCTACAAGCAGTTATACCCCAACCAAAAGGTCAAAGGTCAAGCGGTTGGCTGGGAACACGAACAGGCAGTGAAAATGGACTCAGATTCAGACTCAGAATTTGAAATCTTTCTTTGGTGACAAAGAAGACCAAAACATACAGTCAGAAGAAGTCAACAAAGTCAAAGAGCCTACATCAAAAGCCTCCAAGAAGAACATGAATTGGTCTCAGGCCATGGAAGAGCTCAAAAATGATTTGGAAAAGCAAGTTAGAGAAGTAGAGGAAAAATTGGGAAGAGAAATGAGAGTGATGTGAGAAAACCATGAAAAACAAGTCAATGACTTGCTAAAGGAAACCCAAAACAATACTGAGGAAGATAACACCTTAAAAAATAGACTAACTCAAATGGCAAAAGAGCTCCAAAAAGCCAATAAGGAGAAGAATGCCTTGAAAGGCAGAATTACCCAAATGGAAAAGGAGGTCCAAAGGACCACTGAAGAAAATACTAGCTTACAAATTAGATTGAAGCAAGTGGAAGCTAGTGACTTTATGAGAAATCAAGCTATTATAAAACAGAACCAAAGGAATGAAAAAATGGAAGAAAATGTAAAATATTTCACTGAAAAACTACTGACTGGGAAAATAGATCCAGGAGAGATAATTTAAAAATTATTGGACTACCTGAAAGCCATGATCAAAATAAGAGCCTAGATATCATCTTTCAAGAAATTATCAAGGAAAACTGCCCTGATATTCTAGAACCAGAAGGTAAAATAGAAATTGAAAGAATCTACAGATCGCTTCCTGAAACAGATCTCAAAAAGAAAACTCTTAAGAATATTGTTGCCAAATTCCAGATCTCCCAGATCAAGGAGAAAATACTGCAAGCAGCCAGAAAGAAACAATTTGAGAATTGTGGAAAACCAATCAGGATAACACAAGATTTAGCAGCTTCTACATTAAGGGACCGAAGGTTTTGGAATATGATATTCCGGAGGTCAATGGAGCTAGGATTAAAACCAAGAATCACCTACCCAGCAAAACTGAGTATCATGCTCCAAGGCAAAATATGGATTTTCAATAAAATAGAGGACTTTTCAAGCTTTCTCAGTGAAAAGACCAGAGCTGAATAGAAAATTTGACTTTCAAACACAAGAATCAAGAGAAGCAAGAAAAGGTAAACAAGAAAGAGAAATCACAGGGGACTTACTAAAGTTGAACTGTTTTGTTTATACTCCTACATGGAAAGATGATGTATATAATGTATGAGACCTCAGTATTAGGGTAGCTGAGGGCAAAGGGTGAGTTGAATATGAAGGGATGATATCTAAAAAAATAAAATAAAATTAAGGAATGAGAGAGGAATATATAGAGAGAGGGAGAAAGGGAGAGATAGGATGGGGTAAATTATCTCGCATAAAAGTAGTAAGAAAAAGCAGTTCGTTGGAAGGGAAGAGGGGATAGGTGAGGGAGAATGAGTGAATCTTGCTCTCATTGGATTTGACCTGAGGAGGGAATAATATACACTCTCAATTGGGTATCTTACCTCACAGGAAAAAAGGAGGAAGGAGATAAAATGGTGGGACAATAGAAGGAAGAGCAGAGAGGGGGAGGAGGTAATCAAAAGCAAACACTTTCAAAAAGGGACAAGGTCAAGGGAGAAAATTGAATAAAGAGGGATAGGATAGGAAGGAGAAAAAATATAGTTAGTCTTTCACAGCATGAGTACTGTGGAAGGGTTTTGCATAATGATACACATGTGGCCTATGCTGAATTGCTTGCTTTCTTAGGGAGGGTGGATGGGGAGGGAAGAGGGGAGAGAATTTGGAACTCAAAGTTTTAAAAGCAGATGTTCAAAAACAAGTTTTTGCATGCAACTAGGAAATGCGATATACAGGCAATGGGACACAGAAATCTATCTTGCCCTACAGGAACGTAAGGGAAAAGGTGATGGGGGAGAGTGGGGTGACAGAAGGGAGGGCTGACTGGGGAACAGGGCAACCAGAAATATATGCTATCTCAGAGTGGGCGGGAGGGTAGAAATGGGGAGAAAATTTGTACTTCAACTCTTGTGGAAATCAATTCTGAAAATTAAAAATATTAAATAATAAATAATAATTGGAAAAAAAACTTTGTTTTCTTACAATGGTTAGATTACGTGCAAATTTCTTAGTTCTCTACTCATGATACATTTCCATAGTCTCTGTTGGTTCTCTCCCTTCCTCATTCTTTTTATTTTTGTCTTTTACTTATTTGTTGATATGTTGTGTCATGCTTAAGGGAAAGGATACTTTTTAGGGGGTATTTTTATTCCTTAGGACTATCACAGTTTCTTCCACATATGAGCATTAAATATTTATTAGTTGAATTTAAATGAACTTTCCACTAAGAAGAGCTGTATAATTCATAAAACACAAATGTGCTCAAGTAAATTCAAAAACACTTTTATTTATTCATGGGTGCTAATATTTTTAATCATAGCAGATCATTTTACTTTATTCTGTACTTAGTCAGTCCAGAAATAATTTTCAGATAACACATAATATATATGAATTATATGACTATGAAATAAGACCTTTAATGTGTGACTTAGAGATGACAATATATATATATACACACACATACATATACATCACATGCACACACATATATACACATGTATACATGCATATACATGCATGTTATATACATATATATCTACATATTGTCTCATATATGTGTACATGTGTTGAGATACATATAAGTGCTTATTGCACATGTGTATATATGACCTGTGTGCTTGTGGATGATTGCATATATATGTGTGTGTACACACATGCACACACACATATATATGAATGTAGATATATAGCTAGATTTTCAAAGAATGATATCCTTAAGCCACACATGAAAACAGTCTTCTTATTTAATAGTCACCTCATGCATGTATAATTCCATATTATATGAAAGATTCTAGACCAAATTAGTTGTAAATTTTCTTGAGATTGAAAGACAGTGGTCAGGGAAAAAGCATGCTTACATTACTTGTTACTCGACTACATCACTGATTCCTAGCAAAGGAATTTCAGGGACATTAAAATGAATTTTTTAGATTATAGAAGAGCATCCCCCTTTTTCCTCTAAGGGTTTTTTTTCCCTAGAAATATCTGTAAAGTAACCAAATCATCTATTATTATTCTCTTTACAGCATCTATGGGGTACCAAAACGTCTGTTCTCCTTTCTCCTCCTCCCACATGGGTCCAGTGATTGGTTGCTTGATTTTTTTTTAAATCACAGTCTGGATATTTTATTAATGATCCACTTCTTTTGGATACCCAAATCATTATTCATCTGTCAAAGATACATAATTCATTAATTAGGATCAGATTTTTTAATATCATAGTTAGTACTGTACTTCATCTCAGTTTAGTGTATTGACATTTTTCATATAGATGTATTATTAGCACTTACACTTGTGGGAGGGATATGGAAGTCTCATATTCAATGTTGTTTGTGGAGAAATCGTTAGTGCAATAAGATCTAGATTAAAGGGGAGTGTTCAACAAAGCAAATATAAATAATTCAAAATTAGGCTTATAAGAAAGAATGAAGACTTTCTAACAATTAGCTTACATTAATGTGCTAGTAAAGATATTAATAGCACAATCTAGAAATGAATAATATGGCATAGGAAATTAAAAAAAAATAGGACAAGCCATGTCCAAAACTTGAAGCAGACCCTCAAGTATTAGGTAAAAATGCAGACAATGTAGATTCAGATAAATGGGGAATTAATTGGATTAGATATCCAGAGACATAATGCAGCATTGTGTGTACAGATTTGGTATTGTAGGAAGACCTGTGTTTGAATCTTGTCTCAAATATTTACCAGTTATTTCCCTCTGGGCAAGTCTCTTAATATTTCAGGGCCTCAGATTCCTTATCTGTTAATATAAGGTATAACTTCATGGCTTCTAAAGTTTATTCCAGCTCTAAATCTATAAAGCAAAGCTGTTAAATGTCACTTCAAGTTCCAAAACGTTTTTATGTACTGTTATACAAAAATTCAGGCTACAAATGAAAAAAAAGCAAAAGTATCAGTTTCAGGGTTCTAGATTAATCATGTCCCCTTTTAAAAAAATATGTTTTTACTTGTATATGGTTAAGAAAAACTAGGTGAAACTCTGATCAATGCAGTCACCAATTCTCGCTTCAGAGGACTGAGTGTGAAGCAGAACTCCAGGGTCACAATGACCAATGTGGAGTTTTGTTTACTTCAGCGTATATTATTTTTATAAGAAGTGTGTGTGTGTGTGTGTGTGTGTGTGTGTGTGTGTGTTGGTGGTGGTGGTGGGGATGATTCTAATGGATGGTAGGAAATTTGGGTAGGGATTCTTTAGAATGGATAAAGGTTTAAAAAAGTGACAATATAATATTTTAAAGAAACTTATCTGAATTATTCATACATGCACATTAAAAATATCAACTCCTAGAACACATACACTGCACATTAGCAAACTTCAGGCTTAACAATCTATAAATAGGACATCTCTGGATTCACTTAATCCAAATCTGTTTGGGGATGGCTCCCTTGAATTTCAGACGTTTTTTACCCTTCATTTCAGAGCATTTTTTTTTCTTTGAAAGGGAAATTCGGTAGGCCTGCAAGAACTGATGCAAAATAAAATGAGCAGAAGCAAGACAAGTTAATATGATAATTGACTATGAATGACTTTGCAAATTTTCTCAGCAATACAATGACTCAAGACAATTCCAAAGGACCCATGATAAAACATGCTATCCACATCCAGAGAAAGAACTGAGAGTCTAAATACAAATCAAAGCATCCTATTTTTCACTTTCTTTTTTTTCATTTTTAGTCTGTTTCTTTTTTTACAACATGACTAATATAGAAATGTTTTATGTGATTGCACATATGTAACATATCAAATTGCCTATACTTTTAGGGCCTGGGTAGGTGGAGGAGAGGGAGAGAATATTTGAAACTCAATTTTTAAAAAAATGAGTTAAAATTGTCTTTACATGTAATTGGGAAAAAATAAAATATTATTTTTAAAATAAAAGGCAATTCAATGAGCCATCACACCCAAATTCAACATAAAAAAATGTTTTTATCATTTACAATTGAATTTCCCTTCTGTTGTCACGAAAAAAAAAATGAAATGGGAGTGTTTACAAAGAAGAAACTACAAAAACAGTAACAACAAAAAACTCTTTAGGAGCCAGGACCACAGCTGAAATAATATGATTCAATCACAAATTTTCACTAGAAAGTGCCAATGAAAAGTGATTAAAAATTCTCATATGTATGTATATTATTTTAATTCAAACATAAAGATCGGATATAACACTATCATTATCAACATCAATAACATTGAAAAATATTAACTGATATTTCTATAGTTCTTTAGAAGACTTTCCTTACAAATCATAAAGTATTAAGTACAAAATCTTTCCAGACCAGGCCATTAAGGCCAGCTGAAAAACCTAACTCAGATCACCCAAAAACACATAAAAAGTTTACAAATCAACAATATGACTGTCATTACTGGCCAAAGTTAAATAGGAATAACTTTTCTTCTTCTTTGGACCAAATATGGTATGAGCAGTTTGTCTACATTAACAATTTTGACCCAATGTTATTAAATAGAAAAAAATCATACATGGGGTTCTTGGTAAGCTCCAAAGCAATTAATAGAATGAATTCCATGAAATACCTGTGTTTTCAAAGTGTATGAATTTGTCAAAATTTTTGCTTTTAAAGGGTTTAACTTATTTTTAATTATTGCATTAGGCCTTTTAGGCTTTTGAGTACTAAACATGGATTTCTAATCTACAAGAAGGAAAAATTCCAAGCCAAACAAGATGATCAAGCCCTTGGAGTTGCAGGTAAGTGCTGCTTCTTATTTTATTGGTTCTGGCTGAAGAGATGAATAATAAATGTCCTTTGTCATTAGCCACAGTGAGAGATCGTTTAACATTCCCAAAGCAGTTTGATATAGTACTGAAGCGGTGCCGTTTGTTTTTTTTTTTTTTAATCAGCTGCAAGGCCTGCTAAATAAGGACAAACTGACAGCAGGGGATAGTGATGGGGAACCACAAAGAATCCATTTTTTATTTTTCCCTAATAGAAATGTATGTGTGTTTGTTTTGGGTAATGTTGAAGGAAAGTCGTCTTTTTTCTGTGTTTTAAATTACCATGTTGTAATATACATAAAGGTATCATTTTCAGATGACAGAATTCCATGTTCCCTCCTTCACAATGAGTTCAATACATGGCTCACTGTCTTCCTCTCTATCCAAACTCTTTTCCCTTAGGTTTTTCAGGTTTTTAAATTTCTTAATTCCAATGACCTCTGTCTGTCTCCTCTGTACTTAACATATGTCAAGGAAGACTCAGACTTTAGACCAACCTTCTACCATCATTATTCAATTAAATTTGACCAAAGTATTAGAATTCCTGTATGGCTCTGCTCTTGACACAACTCTCAATCCAGAAATATCTATAATATCTATCTATCCATCTATCTACCAACATTTATCTATTTATATCTGTCAATACTATCTATGATATATCACAATTATTTAAATAATATGTATATATGTTATAATTAATATTATATATGTTATTTTATGCATCTAGCATGATATATAAGACATATAACATGATACATACACATATATTACAATATATACATGTGTATATATTGTTACATTTCATAACTTTATATTTTGTATGCTCATATATATTTAAGGTATAGACATAAATATAGATATTAAAATCAAGAATATTTAACCTCAGAGTCAGGAAGACCTGGCTTCAAGTCCTTCTAGTGACATATAAAGACTATGTGACTAGGAAAATCATGTAAAATCTTAGCACTCCAGATAATTCTTTAAGACTAAAAGTTGAAGTTCCTTATATTTATCAAATCAAAGGTCTGCAGAAAATGTTTGTATACATTTCTATATACTCATATGCACAAACAGTGCATTATGCATACATATACATATAGGCATATATATACACACACACATATATACATATACATATATACCTGAATACACCTATATGTACATATGTGTATATTCTCTCCAGAGATGAAGATCAGAAAACATATATGCCTATTGGCATGATTCTAATTCATCACATCCTTCCCTACATTCAACACACGGAGTTCATCTAGTGTGTTCAGGGCTTCCCTCCTGTTTTCCTAAAATTATAAGAATCATAGTAGAGTATAGGAGCCCATTGTCTCATCACTTTTCCTGATTATGTAACCAGTCAATCCTCTTCAACTATATTTTTTTTCTTTCATGATACCATTTGATATTGATATGACTACAAAGATAGCTCTGTATGGATATGGAATTATTTATCTAAAAGAGTACATATGTCTTTCTAGACTTATATACCAAGACACTATTTCTATGTGTACATATTAGCACACATAATCTCCTACTGCATCTTTTTTTTCCATATTAGTTTTAGGAAGAAAATGAAATGATACAGAGATGTGCAGTGCAGGGCATTGAAACAGTAATTGCTTGAAGAGCTCCAAAAGTAGAAAATCAATGTGGGTTTTTCACTTTTTATAGCACCTGACTGAAATAAGAATTATGAAGATTACAAAAATTTTGCATCCTTTCTCATACAGAAGATGTAAAATGATATTTCCTCCTATCACCTTCATCACTGATTTCTTCAACCTTCTGCTTATAGTCATGATTTTACCATGGAGAAAATAAGGTGACCATTTCCCTAGAAATACTACTTAAAGCAGAAAACTCTATCATGCCTAAGAGCAATGGTATTTCCTTTGTCAAAAGTTTCTAATTGTCACACAGTAGAAAGCAGACCATGATTTTCTGTAAGTCTAAGGGTAGAAAAAGTGGTATGTGTGTTCCTGTCACAAATTTTGCCTGAGGTAGATATAAAGTATGATAAATGAAGGCTATACCCAATTTGGAGGGAAGCCAACTTTTTATAGTTAAATCAACTTTGTGAATAGTTTTGAAGTATCACTGGGAATCAGGCATTTCTATTTCATCCCACAAAAATGCACTAGACTTTCCCAATTTGAGCAATGTCATTTTTTTCCTTCTAGTCTTCTCTGCCTTCTCCTTCAGAATGTTAAGACAAGAAAAACATGCATAACTTAATGCTCAGAAGTTCTCTATACAATTGAGTCCCACAAAAAACAAACAAAATTGAAAAGAAAGGAAAGAGTTAGTATTTTGATTTACGTTGAGTTTTTTGTCTGTCTATGCCTGGTTCAAAAAGACGATTGATTTTGTTAATTCTGTTCTGATTCTTTTAAACTCAGCATAAGACATAGGTGCAGAAGATTTAGAGCTGGGAGGATCTTTAGATATCATCTAGTTAATCACCCTCATTTTACAGATGAACTTTGAAACCAAATAATCATTTTCCTAGCTGAATTAATTATTTTTAAGGTTTACTAACAAACTGTGGTTTGTATGTTGTACTTCTCTAGACTTCTTCATACCCTACTCCATTTTTAGCTGTCTGATTTTAGTTCTCCTTCCCACAAGCTTTTCAGGCTTTTTGGTATTAATTCTCTAATGACATACACAACTGGTGTTGTGTACATATGAAATGGGTTAATTATTTTTTATAAGAAAGATATAGCAGTATAATATGCATTATGAGATGAAAATGAGCTTAAGGATTTCAACCTGAAAAGACAAATGAGAATTTATTTATATTAATAAATTAAGTATTATTCATGGTTATGATTCCTAGTTAATGTGAAACATTGCTATACTTAGTACCTCAAGTGTGGATTAAAGTCATGCTAATTTAATCAGCCTACCTATTTATTTGTCAGAAATAGGTAGATAAGTATGTATAGCTCATGGGTGGGTACATACATTATCTTCATGGTAATGGGATGGCTCATAAAGTTAGCTGACATTGATTTAGCACAGTACTTCATTTGCTTCAAAAGTTAACTTAGAAGACCCACGTTCAAATATCACCTCTGATGTTACTTTATGAGCTTGGGCAAGTCATTTAATCATTTTAGGCTTCAGTTTCCTCACCTATAAAATGAGAGGACAGACCAAGTAGCAGCTGAGGATCTTTCTAGTTCTAAATCTTTGTTCCTAAGATACTATGAATGATAATTTATTAATTATCTACCATATATCAGGTACTGTTGTAGATGTTATGGCTGCAAAGACAAAAGTGAAAACAATCTCTGCCATAGAGATTCTTGCATTTTATTGGGGGATCCTTAAAAGAATCTCATGAAGTAGCTAATACAGGTATTCATATCTCAACTTTAAAGATTTATAAAATGAGTGTCAGTGGTAAAATAACTAAGGGATGGTGATACTACAAGGTATCAAAAATGAAATTCTTTCTAATTTAGGGCTTTTCTACATCCAGCAATCTTTCCATGATTTCACAGGGCCTCTGATACAATTTCTTTGGCCAGACTTTGTGTAAACTCCCCTCACTTTAGATTATTGCTTAATAATCTGTTTCCTGCCTCCTGTCTTGCCCATTGTAATTGACATTTCTGATGATCCAGCCCAGTCTCTGGTTTACTCCCTTGCCTAACTGTGAAATCTAAAGAAACAGATCATCATGGTACCATGATGCAGTGCCAGGTAACAATGCTGAAACATACTGGTGTTAACAGCGTAAGTTACTGAGTATTTCATACTATTTCAACAGCTAAGTGGTACTGCTGTAGGGTTCATTATGCCTTGTTCTTTGTTGGTTTTTCTTGTGCTGTGTACTTGAACTTCTGTAGCCAAAAAGCACTTATCTGAAGGAACAACAGAAAAAGCACATTGCACAGGGTAGGTGACCTATGAAGTCAGATATTAAACATTCTCATTTCACTCTTTGGCAGTGCCGTCTCAGCTGTAATGGAAGTGCTGCTAACTCTGACACTCCACAGCAGTCATTTTGCTCATCATAGAAGTGAGACAGATATATTTAGTTCCCTTTTTAGTTCTTATGCGATCACTTTTCAAAGAGAAAATACAGAATAATAAATGTACTCTTGGAGCTCTGGAAATTCATTACTAAATCCCTTTTGCAAAAGACTTACATGACAAATGAAAACATTGGGGTTTCATTGAGGATCTGTATTTACATTTTATGAATTGTGCTGTGCCAAGGTAATGTGGGTACTGTGGGAGCTGTCAATTTTTTTCTCCTTTCAATAAAATTAAATACCTCTTAACCCTGGTATAAAGGTCAAAGTACAAATTAAATTTGCTCAGCTACCAAGCTTTGGCCAATCCTGCCAATGAGTATGAAATATTCACCGCCACAAAAAAGGAAAAAGGAGTAGTAATACAGTATTTATTTATCTTTAGTAATTTAAAATAGTATTTGATAAGCAGAGGTATAATAGTTCTCGGGACTAGGAGTCAGGAAACTTGGGTTACAGGATGCATATTTTGAAGCAGCTTATATGTAGTAGCAAAAAAAAATGGACCAGGGGTTAGAATTTTGGGGTTCCTGTCTCAGCTCTGCTACTAACATTCTGTGAGACCTTGATCCAGTCATATAGCTTCTCTGAGCATTCATTTTCTCATTTCAGGAATGAAGGGTTAGACTGGATGATCTTCAATTACTAGCATTTATAGGGAATTTTAAGGTTTGAAAAGTGTTTTACATATATTATCTCATTTAATCCTCAAGATAACCATTTGAGTTAAGTTTTGTTATTTATCCACATTTTGTACATGAGAAAACTGATGCTGGAAAAAGTTAAGTGACTTGCTTAGCCAGGGTCACATAGCTTTTAAGTGTCTAATATGAGATCCAAAATCCCATCCTTCTGAATCCAAATCCATTATCTTATGGTGCTTCTTAAACTGTGGGTCACAACCTCATATGGGGTCATGTAACCGAATGTGGAGATTGGGAAAAATTTGGCAACAGTAAAAGGTGTCTGAATGCTCAACAACCAGAAATTTATTCAAAATCACACATGTAAGGTGTTTCTGGCAGTGCTTGCCTGAGTTTCATCACACAACTTTACTTCAGCCTTGTTTCTGAACACACAACTTGTGTACTTTGCACTGCACATGACATCATGCCATGCAACGCCAACAAATGCTGCCAGAAACACCTCAGCACAGATACAAGACTATTGCATGTTATGAATTGCGGTGTTTGTAGTGTACATACAAAATCAGTAAATGAATTTTGCCTTGGGATTAGGACAGAATTTCCAACAATTTCTGAAAGAGCCCTAAATATACTTCTGCCATTTTGTACTATGTATTTATGTGAAGGGGCATTCTCAGCATTGACAACTATGAAATCAAAATATCAATCAACTCTGAAAAACATCGAAGATATTCTAGGTCCTGCAGTATCAAATATTCCACCAAGATTTAATTCTTTATGTAAAAATAAATAAGTACATCCATCTCATTAGTATGCAAATTTGCTTTTGTCTTTAATAAATGTTGAAATTATATGTATACCAAAGAGTCGTTTTAAGATAAATTTCTTTATGTTTTATTATCCGTAAATGTTTGATTTGTATACCTATTTTATATATGTATATACCAGGGATCATATAAAAATTTCTTAGGTGAAAAGCAGTTGTGAATGGAAAAAGTTTAAGAAGCCCTGATCTATTGCACCACCTTTCTACCTATATCCCTAAGGTACCTTCCAGGTCTAAATTCTATGACTTTACCTTCAATTTACTTTGTGCCCATAGATAAGCCCCCTGAACTCTCTGATCTACAGATTTCTCATCTGTAAAACTGGGATAGTAACAGTAGTTTTCTTACATACTTCACAAGGGTACTATGATGATGAAATGAAATAATGATTTTCAAAGTGTTTTAATTTAATCCTTCAAGGATTTGCAGTTTTATCAGTGTGTGTCATACCTTCTCATATTCTGATTACAACCTCTTGGTAATTCACTGTGTAATCTTGGAAACCTCTTGTGGCCCACAAATGTGTCACTCTAAAACCAATCTTATGATAAACCTATGTACAGCTTATCTCATGCAAACATGAGATCTAAGCTTCTGAGAACAAGCTTGGAAAATGATATTAATGCTACAAACCATGATCTGGCTATCACCAAAAGTGACCCAACTCATTCAAAATAGGCCCTCAAATCACTTGTGCCAGATGAGGACAGAAATATGCAAGTTGGGACCTTGTCAAAGGTTCTTATTTTCCAGAGAAGAGTCAAGATGTACCTTTCTTGGACCAATACATGGGGCATTGATCTAAGGGGACAATAGACTGACACACAAGGGCAGATTCAATAGAGTTAATAATCCAGGTCATTGAAAGCTTTCCTTGAGGATACCAAGTTTTATATTATCTTCCTGATTCTATAGGCATACAGTAGTCTCATTTGGAGTTAATTTCCCTATAAATTTTGAGAAGAAGCTAGACAGTTACTGTGTAATGAAACAAGAAAGTGCCAGTGACAAGTTCACCATCTCAATGTGATGCTAATGCTACGGAGTGATGATGAAGTATAGCAGCCCCACCATTATTATCTAACTCAGTCCAAACAAACTCTTCTTAGCTCTTTTTCATTTGTGGTGGCAAAGAACAGTCAATGACTCTAGTACTTGACACAATGCTGGTCCCACAGTGAAATCCCATATCTGTATTAGGCAACTAAAGCATTTGTTAGTGCTTTAGGCAGAAATAATTTTTCTAAAATAGTATTTCATTTTTCACCAATTATATTTCAAGACAATTTTTAGCTTTCCTTTTTACAAGATTTTGAATTCCAAATTTTTGACCCTCTCTCCCTCCCCTCTCCCCCCACTTCCTCTGAAAATTCTAGGCTATTCGATATAGCTTATACATGTGCTATTGTGTAAAACATATTTCCATATTTGTTACAGTTGTGAAAGAAACAGATCAAAAGGAAAAAAAAAACAGAAAAAAGAATAAAGTGAAAAAAATATGCTTTGACCTGCATTCAGAGTCCATTAGTCCTTTATCTAGATGTGGATAGCATTTCCTTTCACAAGTCCTTTGTACTTGTCTTGGATCATTGTGTTGCTGAGAAGAGCTGAGTCATTCATAGTCGATCATCACACAATGTTGCAGACACTGTCTACAATGTTTTCTTGGTTCTGCTCTTCACACTTTGCATCAGTGTAGCAGCAACCAAGGATGCCCTTCTAGCACAGGTTCTTTGATCTGCTTTTCTGGGAAAGACTGCTCCAAAAGGAGTTAATAATCCTACTTTTAATTACATTTATTAGGGCAGAGGAAATGTCAGCACCCTGAAAATCAGAGAAAATACAAGCAGAGAAATTAACACAAAGACCAACAGACAGGGTTCTAACTGCCTGATCAAAGCAATATTGCTATACACTTTACATACATTGCTGGATTGAAAGAGCCTTTACATCTGAGTAGTTGGGGGGCTCTGAACATATAGCTACTCTGAATCTCAACCAAGAAATCAAAAGGTTCTTCTCATAAGTGTGCCCCCAAAGCACATTACCATCTCAGGGTATATATACACTTCTCAGAGCCAGAATGCATCACAGCCCTTGTAACTCAGTGCCTAATCAACTTAGTACCAAAAGGTGTGAAAGCCTTCCTATGAGCAAGCTTCCCCTAAGCAAGTTTCCCTTAATGGGGTCCACCTAAGGCCTATTAATGGGCAGGGAAGATCTTCATATCCCATTAACATTATAATCAGTTCATACAAGTCTTTCCAAGTTTTTCTGAAATGTGCCTGTTCATCATTTCTCATTGCATTGTAGTATTCCATTACATTCATATACCACAGCTTGTTCAGCCATTTCCCAACTGATGGGCATCCCCTCAGTTTCCAATATTTTGCCACACCAAATAGGACTACTTTTAATAATTCTGTACATGTAGGTCCTTTCTCTATTTTTATGATTTCCTTGGTATACAGACACAGTAGTGGCACTGCTAGATCACAGGGCATGCACAGCTTGACGGCTTACTAGGCATAGTCCCAAACTGCTCTCCAGAATGGTTGAATTAGTTCACAACTCCACCAACAGGGTACCAATATCCCAATTTTCCCATCAACATCCCCTCCCCAGCAACATTCATCATTCTCCATTTTTGTCATATTAGCCAATCTGATAGCTGTGAGGTGGTATCCCAGATTTGTTCCAATTTGCATCTCTCCAATCAAAAGTGATCCGGAGCACTTCTTCATAAACCTATACATAGCATTGATTTCTTCATCTGAAAACTGCCTGTTCATATCTCTTGACCATCCATCAAGTGGAGAATGGCTTATATTCTTATAAATTTAACTCAGTTCTCAAAATATTTGAAAAATGAAGCTTTCATCAGAATGAGGCCTGAAAAATTGTTTTACCTCATCATTTTGTTTCTTCTGCTATTTCAGGATTTTTTGAATGGCACTTTTTTATGGTTGTTTGGAGGTGGATATGGGAGCATTATGTTGATTTACTGCTTACTTTGCCATGTTCACACACACACACACATATACATGCACATATACACACACACCCCAGGAACTCTTGCCCCAACTAGGACTCATTAGAGCTTGGGACAAGGAATTTTGTTTTATTCCATCTAACAGAACAAGCTGTCAGATTAGCCTCCACTCTCCCTTATTATCTCCTCTCGGACAATATGGGGGACTTTCTCTAAAAACTCCAGGAGACTTTCGAAACTTTCATTTTTATGTCTATTCTGACCAGCTATTGCTAAGTTTGCTAACTAGAGCCAAAGCAAAGGATCATGGGAAAATATCAGAGTTCTTTCTGGAATGTAATTTAGAATTCATCATTGGATAATGCCCTAGTCTTTCTCCTGACTCTATTCTCAAATCAGCAACTTAATGGCCAGCTCAAACTCATTATTTTTAACATAGAAAACATATCTTTCCCCTCAAGTGTACCCCTTTTCTGACATTTTCTATTTTTTGTGGGGACACCATCATCCTTCTAGTTTTTAAGGTTCATACCTCTATTGTCCACTATCCTTCATCCTCATAATCTGTGGCTGGTCAGTTACCATATGCAGTCATTCCTACATTGACGTCTCTCCTCTCATACCTTCTCACTATTCACATAACTACTGCTTTAGCTCAGACCACCAACACTTATTGCTTATATTATTTCAACAGCCTCCTAAATGGTCTCCTTTTCTCAAGTCTGACCCCAACCCAATTGATTCTCCACAGAAATCCTCTGGCAATTTTCACTGAGCAGAAATTTGATCATATTACTCTCCCAGTCGATAAATTGCAGCGGCTCCCTTTTGAATCTAGAATAAAATAAAAATTCTTCTAATTTCTATTTTTATCTCTTTGCAACATGACCTCAAATTCCCATTTCAAAATAACTCTACAATCCATGTCTGTCCTTTAAGGTATAGTCTAGCCAAATTGGAAGGTAGTTTTTATATTCTTCATATATAATATCACATCTCCCATCTCCTTGTCTTTAGACTGTCTGTTCCCAGTACCTTGAATGCATTTCCTATTCCCCTCAAACTGATAGAATCATTTATTTTTTTCAAGGTTCAGCTCAAGCTCTACTTCAATGTGAAGCCTTTCCTAATTCTCCTCACTTAGTGCCCTCCCTCCCTAAACCCCCTTGTAACATATCTATCTATTAATCTATCTATCTATTTAATCTATCTATCTATCTAGCTTAGATTCCTGCCTTATATAATCCTTAAAGGAAAATACTATTCCATTTTGTCTCTGTATCACAATCGTTTGGCTTAATTCCTGACGTGTAAGAGACTATTACTCAAAGCTTTTTAGTGGATTGATGAACTTTAATCACTGTTACATTTTCCCAATGATATTGGGAATCTACGGGCTATTGCTCCATGGTCTACCCATTGTGTGGCACTTGTGAAGATAATGTTTAGCTGCTAGAATTGCTGGAATCATTCCTTGGAATACATAAATACATACATACACACACACACACACACACACACACACACACACACACACACACACTTCTGTGAAATCCAGATTGTACTATCCCATCCCAGGAGGAGGAATATCCATGTATTTCTTATATTGTTGAGGCACAAACAGTCATTATTGTGCAATGTTTAACAACTCACCTCAAAAAATAAATATACATAAAGGGTGTTTTATTTTGTTTTTTGAGACAATCAGGTTAAGTTACTTGCCCAGGGTCCCACCACAAGCAAGTACCTAAGGCCAGATTTGAACTCAGGTCCTCCTGAGTTATGCACACAAACCATAAGAATCTACATTCCAGGTTGTAGACCATCCTCAAATGTTTTGACAAATTAATGATAAAATTACTGGGCATGACTTTTAGTAGATTCAATGTTAACAACACCTATATTCTAGAATAACCCATTAAGACTTATGTGTGATTGCAAAAACCAGAATTTAGTTAGATATATGAAGCATCATCCACCAAAATAAATTCGGTTCAATTCAAGAAGGTGCCTCCTTATAAGGCTTATAAGCCAGGCCCTCTGCTAGGGCCTGGTGCAACAAAAGTAGAAATGAAAATAGTCCTTCTACTCAAGGAATCTGAATTATTTTGGAGGCAGAGGGGAAATAGTAAGTATAAAAATTAGGTTGGAATACATACAAAATAAATATTAGATAACTTTAGATTGGGGAAGATACCAACACCTACAGAAATCAGAAAACCCTGGTGTATAAGAAGTAGCAATTCAAAGGAAGTAGGCGGAGGTTAGGAAGGACAACATTATAAGCATGGGAGGTGGTAGGCTATTCAAAAGCACGGAAGTGGGTGATTGAGTGTCATATAAAGATAAATGCAAGTAAGGCAATTCAGCTGGGAATATATTATGTATGAGAGGCAATGTGAAACAATCCTGGAAAGAGAGCTTTGCACCCAATTGTGAAGGACTTTAAATGCCAAATGAAGCCAGAAAATCACTTGAAATCAATTGAAAGATGTAACCTTTGCAAACACTAAACTTTGTACCTACCTCATTTTATCCTCTAACAACAAATATGGGAATAGA
The DNA here is from genome assembly GCF_011100635.1 of Trichosurus vulpecula. Taxonomy (NCBI): domain Eukaryota; kingdom Metazoa; phylum Chordata; class Mammalia; order Diprotodontia; family Phalangeridae; genus Trichosurus; species Trichosurus vulpecula. The sequence goes on along the minus strand of NC_050579.1, from coordinate 118,726,437 downwards.
ATGATAATATTCAAGTCCAGATGTCCAGCTTCAAAAATGATACAATGCTTATATGTAAGAGAAGCTTGCTCTTTTAGATGTAAGGATCTCCACTCATTCCTGTTTGCTTATTTCTGAGGTGCTCAATGAGCAGTATTCTGTCTTTGCTACAATAGCCATGTATCACTCCATAGTAGTTGCTTTAAAACCTTGCGTATAGTCACATAACATATTTGATGGCTATAAACACTATTACTATTGATGGAGAAGTAGATGGATAGATAGATATAAAGTAGCAGAGCTTGTACAAAGGTCAAGAACTCTGTTGAGGTCCTTGACAGGCCTGTTGAAATTACTTCCATGTTATGCCTAAATGGTGATGATATTGGAATTCATCACAAGGTTGCCCCATACCACAGGTTTATGGAAATATTTTGGAGGTTCTAGGTACCCTTACCAAGATAACTCACTTAATTGTCTGTGTTCCAAATCATGCCTCTATTGGGGCCATACATGTATTCCAATATGAAATTTTCTGGCTCCACATTCAACCCATTTTCCACCTTTGGTTGAGTTACCTTTAAGTGTGTTATTTCTATAAGAAAATTTTGCTATTATTTGAACTACATCTTTGAATAGCATATTAGTTTCCATATCCTCTATAATCAAGACCATTATGTGGCCTGCTAGCAACCCAATCCAATAAACAGTAAACATTGCCTACATGCAAAACACTGTTCTATACCTGGGTGGGAGTACAAAGGAAAAAATACCTCTACCCTCAAGAAATATGTGTTTTATCTTACACAATAAAATGCTGTTATAATACATCCTTTCTTCCACCTACCCAAAACAATCTTTTTAGCTTTGGTTTGCAGAAACTATGGTATCTATGCACAGTGTTGCACCTTGTTATCCTGTGTAGTTCCCATGGTCAATGTCCACAGTACATACTACAGAAAGTCACAGCAGCAAATAAATAAGAGACTTAGAACTTTTATGCTCCTGGCAAGCCTTTAGGAAAAAAAGGATAAAGTCTGATTATCTTTTTTTTAATCCTCTATAATTAAACATCATCCCAGAAACCCATCAACAAGACTTTGGACATCTTTTCATATCAGGTGACAAACTCTGTGGCCTACTAGTCAGGGGTTTCCCTTCTACTCTCTTTTCCATTAGTTTTTGTTACAGTGGGCTCATCTTTACCCCAAATGGCATCTGATGAATCTTGACCTTTTCTAATTAACTACATATATATTAAAAGAAATATGTAGTCTAAGAAATACTAAAGTCATGTGAAGAACAGTCATTACTACTATTTAAACGATTGATATGGTTGCAGACCTAAGGAGGAAGAATGAGATTGAGTACGCATTGTATATGCAAAAGTCTTGGTAGTGACTTTTCTCTAGCTGTTATCCCATCAAACTACAGTAGAGTTCAGGGAGATTATGTGAATAGAGAGCTGGTATACTGTGCACCAACAGAACCAACATAACAGATAACGGAGAGAGCATAGTGAGAATGCTTGTCTAATGGGCAAAGTAGACTGTGATGTGAACATGACAAAGAGGCTGCTCCAAAAGACAAACACCTTGGGTCAAGCATACTACTTTCTTTATAATATCTTGTGTAAGCCTCTGTGATAACCTCCTTGATTTTAGAAAGCTTATGTGCTATATCCCATCAACTAACTTCCTTGCTTTTTTTTGCAATTCCTAGTAAATCTTGGGTTAGCCTAATCAGGCATCTCCTTTAAATTTTCTTGTATCTTGGATCATGCACCTTTTCATTTGAAATGCTTTTTCACTGGACCTTGCTGATTTTTCTTAGTCACCAGTTTCACTCTTACCTGGGGAGGCATCACTAGAGCTATACCTATTTCCAGGTTGTTGACTACCTGCTAGATCCCTTAGCTCTCATGGCTTACTTAGCTTTTGTTGTAGAATGGTAAAACAAAACAAAACAAAACAAAACAAAACAAAATACCCATCATCTACAGAGGCCCTGTGTCTCTTATTGTCACCTTCGAAGATTTCAAAAATCATCTTTCACATTTGTATAGTTCAGATGTACAAAGTATTTTCAACTCTAGAACCCTGTGATCCAGGTCCTTTGTGTTATTGTTGTTATTGTTGATTCTTCCTGTTTTGCAGATTAAAAAAAAAGAACAACTAAACTAAGAAGCTTAGTCACAGACAGTAAATGGCAGTGTCTTTGAATTCATACTCATATATTAAGTTAAATGATCTTTTTGCTGCATGATGCTGATTTATATCCTATATTTGACACTCTAACTGTATAAAAATACCATTATATATGAACATCAAATCTCTCTCTCTCTGTCTCTCTCTGTCTCTCTTTCTCTCTCTCTATCTCTCTCTGTCTCTCTCTGTCTCTGTCTCTCTCTCTCTCTCTCTCTCTCTCTCTCTCTCTCTCTATCTCTCTCTCTGTCTCTCTCTCTCTCTCTATCTCTCTCTCTGTCTCTCTCTCTCTCTCTTTCTCTCTCTCTCTCTCTCTCTCTCTCTCTCTCTCTCTCTCTTCCTCCTTATTTATAGATATACAGGTGTATGGTCTACAATTTCATATAGAATTGAACACTTTTTTAACCTGTCATATAATAAGCTCAATTTACTAAGGGGTACTATGTATTTTATTGGGGATACTAACCAGGTTGCTAACTGGGACTATTTTAGTTTCCCAGGGTCATAGATTAAGCTGACTAGTTCACTGGATGTTGTTATATAAATAACATATTTTTCTTTAACATGAATTCTTTCATTCCTAGCTATTATACCTTTGAAGCTTGAGTTAGTATAAACATCAATTTGCATCCAATTGTTTAGGATTATCTATTAACTACCATAATTGGGTCCCAACCTGCCTTTTAAAAGAAATCTATCTACTTTGGAAATGTATCATCTAGGCCACAATGTCACATGATTCATGAAGCTATTTTTATGTATTAAGTATAACAATAACAAAAGTGTCAATTTTCTTGTAAAGGTTTCTCCTTTCCATAGGTGTTGTTAATATTGACTCTATGGTCTTACAAAAATGGAGGAGACTGAGATGGACTCACTTAATGATCTCCAAAGCATTATCATTTAAATTAGGATGTATTTCCACTCTACAATAGAAACATGTAACTCCAAATACACATCATAAAAAGGGGATATGACAATTATGTTGTTATGGACATTTTGTATAAATGCTGCTATAAGAGATATTATTATATGCCTTGCTAGGGCTTATACAATTAGTGAATTATTTTTTAGATATTCAGCCTGATGAAGAGAGAGAGGGAAACAGACAGACAAATGAAGATTATTTTCACTTAAAAAATGCATTTTTTATTACTACTTACCTGGATGTGAGTTAGCTCATGTGATTAATATGGGACAACTGTTGCTTATCAGTTCCTGTGCTTAGCTTAATCTAAAACTGGAAAAGTTTAAATATCCCTACTGGTCACATAAAGCTTTCTTAATGTAATATAACTAAATATATTGGCATAAATATTCCACAAACACTGACTATGCTTGCAAGAATTTGTAGCACTCTGCTTCCACATTCTACTAACTCCCATGCCAAGATCGTTATGTTCTACTTTCTTCATTACCACATGATTGTCATGACTAACAACAACAACAGTTATGATAATAATTACTACAATAAAAATAATAGTAATGACACTGGAAATGGTACTAGCTTTTATATAGTACTTTATGGTTTATAAAGTACTTTGCATATGTGATCTCATTTGATCCTCACAGTAACTGTGTGAGTAGATACTATCATTTCCCCCATTTTACAAATGAAGCTTCAGGGGATTGTGATTAAGTAAGCAATATTAGAACTCAGGTCTTCCTGCAATTTGACAACTATGTGTCCTGCAACTAGATGGTGTAGTGGAAGAAATCATATAAATTCTAAAGCTCTACTAAAAAGTAGTCTATAGTTATTAATTCAGAAAATAGACAAACTATCTTGGACTGTTGACACAAGAACATTTCCAGAGAATAACCAACATTGCAAAGAGCTTGGAAACTATGCTATTTGTTTGAAAGAAGTAGGGATATTTAAACTGAAGGGGAAAACAAAAGACAAGCATCAGAGTGGATTTAATAACAGTTTTCAAATATTTGAGGGCATTCCAGGGAAGAGAGATTAACATTATTCTGCTTAGTCATAGAGGAGAGAACTAAAATTAGTTGGGCATCAGTGGCAAGATAGAAAGAAAAATAGGTTTGGATCAGAGGTTCAAATCCATTTGCTCTGCTTTACTCTGCTGTGGGTTAAAATGATTCCCCAACTACTTACATCTTGTGTAGCCTTTGAGAGAGTCTCTAAATCATTCCAACCTCAGTGTATCTATCTATAAAATGGGTGAATTGGACTAGATTATCTTTAACATCCATTACAGTTTCAAGTCCTATAGTTCTATAATAGGAGTGGTAGATTTCCAAAGTGGCAGCAATGGAATTAGCTGTAGTGGAAGGTATTAGGTCCTGGAAAAGTAGAGATTTTCAAGTGGAAACTGGGTGTATTGAAGATGGCATTCCCGTTTAAGTTCATGATAAACCAGGGGACTACTGCGACACCATGCAACTTTGAGAGTAAGAATTGTTGACTAAATGTTCCAAACACAATGTTAATTGGTTAATCTTGTGAATCATTGGGTTAGGTCCTCCAAGAATGTGGTTTTAAGGTCATGATTCCCGCTCTCTAAGACAATGATTTTCGTATATTTTTCTTTTTTTCCCCACAATTACAGCTGAATTTATTAATGTTCATGGAAAACCCTGAGTGTGTCGGGACAAGCAAAATGACTGCCCATATGTGTAAAAAGGGAGTAAGGTCAGATGCTGACCGTGTAGATCACTGCTGCTGAGAAATCTGATCTTGCTCTTCTCCGCTTTTCAAACCCAGAAGCTCTCTTTTGAGTTCATCACATTTTGGAGACACTTCAGGTGTGGTCAGATCGGGTTGGTAGTACCTGTGCACCACTTCTGCCCCAGCCAGCATGGCCCCCGTGCTGGCTGCCACCATTTTCAGGTACAAGGACCACGACATGCCCTTGGGCAGGTTGAGCTTGGGGGGCTGGGACTGGCCTCAAGACTGGCTGCAGCCTAAGCTGGGGAAGCCCAGGGTGCATCGAGTACAAGCCCTGGCAGGAGGGTCTCGATTTTTGTATACTTTTCAAGGCATTCTGGTGTCCCAGGGAAAGTTCAAGTGGTCTCATAAACATAACTTAATATCAAACAAGCACAGATAGCAAAAAGCTTTCTCTTTTCTATTGACTGAGTTTTCATGATGTGAAGAACCCCTTATGATTTTTTTCCCCAATTTGATCACAAGAATGAAGATGTATTTTTTTTGTCTTTTTAGTTACCATGCATTGTAATTTGTAACAAACACACGTATCATAACCATAACTATGAAATGTATGAATTGATGTTTCACTAGAATAATTTATAAATTTATAAAATAGCTTCCTGATCTTTCCCTCTCAACTGCTGCTATTTCTCTTCTCTGAGTCTCTTCCCTTAATAAAAAAAGCTGACTTCTTAATACTCTAGAATTTACCTATTGTATGTAGATATAACAACAGAATATGATGTCAGATCACTTGATTGGGGATCTATTGGCAGAGTACATGTAAAATGATCCATGTTCATTTGTTTCTTGTTAATTGTATATTTTCTATAATTATTTAGATTATATAATAAACTATAGAAAATATGTAATTATACTTTTTATAATTTTAATAATTTGATATATTTTCTCCTATGTCTATTAATTGAGGAAATGAGTGGGAAAATCAGGAAGCATGAAAAACTAAGTCAACATATTAACAGTATAGCAACTGGAAATAAAGCAGTATAGGGACAATTGGGGAGGGGGTGGTACAGAGCCAAGATGGTGAAGTGAAACCATGAAGTTGCTTAAGATCTCCCCAGTCAAGACTCTAAATGGATTCTGGAATGACAGAATCTGCAGAGAGATGAAGTGAAACAATTTTCTAGCGCACCTAGGACTGTAGACACCTTAGGAGTGTAGCAGTAAGGGAAGATTCATTACCTCAAAGATGACCATGGACATGCCTGAAAGGTTTGGAATGGAGAAGTATAAGAAATCCTCTAGATCAGGGCTGTCCAACCTTAGGTTTTTATTGAAACAATAGACAATATATTTTAATTTGCTATTTTAGTGAGAGCTCTGTGGTAGCTCGGCTTCCTTTACTAACGCATTTATATAAACTTCTGTGCTTGTAGGCGGGCCACATAAATCAAACTGTGGGCCTCATGTGGTCCATGGGCCGCATTTTGGACAACCCTGCTTTAGACAGAAGGCAGAGGAAGTATAACATTTATTTAGACACAAGAGAATCCAATCCAAGAGCAATAATTCCAGTTCCATAAAGTAGCAATTAATATAATTATTATCCAAAACCAGTAAACCCACCTCAATGTAGCAAGAAGGAAATTATAACAAAGTATTACAGCAAAGAACCAAGCCATACTGTAATCTCTCCCAATCCCCCCCCCCCTTCCTGTAAACAATCACTCAGGAATCCCAACTCTCCACTCAGCACTTTCTCCTACAGCTCTTCTGACTCCAAGTTCCTTGATCTCCACAACTTTCTCTTGTTCTGCACTTTCAGCTCTGTGATCTCTCTTGATGCTGGCTCTCCCTCAATGTCTGCTGCCTCAGTGTCTTCTTGATGTGTGCTTCTGAATCCTGACACTTTCCTTTCTATTGCCCCCAGTTCTCAGTTCTCAGTTCTGAGCTATCTTTTTATATAATCCTAGCCAGGATCTGATAGACTAGAACTCAGTGCACATACCATTGGCTCAGATCTTAGCAACTCCCCTTAGGACTTCACACCCACATTGGCTTAACTAGCAAAGGTATAGGCCTGGGGCCTCACACCTAATTGGTGAAGGGTATGGGCCTGCCTCTTATCAGGCCTTTCTTTGTTGGCCCCATCTGAGGCCTATTCAATGGGTGGGAAAGATCTTTCACTTACTGATTGGCCTGACAAGGACTTAGACTAGGGGGGACTTAGAAAGGTCTGTCTCACTTGGGTAAAAGGGATGCACAGCTCAGCACAGACTGAGTCTGGTAAGGCCAGTGTGAAGCTCTTGGCCACAGCACAGATCAGCAATTGAGTCCCCCCAGTACTGGGTCAGCAGCCCAACAGTAAGACCTCCAGCCCCTGCACAGAAAGCAAATAGTACACCCTGGAACCCCAGCATTAAAACCGTGACTAGGCCAGGCCACTCCCAGCATAGTGGGTGAGCTACAAGCACCTGAGGCCCTGTTGTAGAAAGCCAGAGACCAGGCCCCTTGCCCCCAGCCTAAGAAGCTAAGTGCCTCCTGTGCTTCAGGAGTAGAGCTCAACCTTAAAAGTCATGAAATTAGCTGAAAAAAGAGAAGGAAACAGAAAAGAACGCTGCACATAAAAAGCTACTATGGCAACTGGAAAGATCAAAACACAAACTCAGAAGAGGACAACATCAAAATATCAACATATGAAGCATCAAAGGGGAATATGAATTGGTCTCAAGCCCAAAAATTCCTCTTGGAAGGGCTCAAAAAGGATCTTAAAAATCAAGAGAACTAGAAGAAAAATTGGGAAAAGAAATCAAAGTAATGCAGGAGAATTATGGAAAAAAGAGTCAGTAGCTTGGAGAAGGAGGTACAAAAATTGGCTGAAGAAAGAAACTCCTTAAAAATAGAATTGGGCAAATGGAAAAAAAATCCACTAAAGAAAACAAGTATTTTAAAAGTAGAATTGGCCAAGTGGAAAAGGAAGTAAAAAAGCTAAATGAAGAAAAAAATTTCTTAAAAATAAGAATTGGGCAAAGAAGCTAATGAGAAGCTAATAATAAGATATTAAGAATGAATCAAACAAAATCAAAAGAACAAAAAATAAACCAAGAAAATTTAAAATAGCTCATTGGAAAAATGACTGACCTGAAAATAGATACAAGAGAGATAAATTAAGAATTATTGGACTACCTGACAGCCATGATTTAAAAAAAAAAAAGAGAAGGACAACATCTTTCAAGAAATTATCAAGGAAAACTGCCCTAATATCCTACAACCAGTGGGTAAAATAGACATTGAAAAATCCATCAATCACCTCCTGAAAAAGATCCCCAAATGAAAACTCCAAGGAATATTGTGACCAAATTCCAAAATTATCAGGTCAAGGAAAAAGTACTGCAAGCACCCAAAAAGAAACAATTTAAATATCAAGGATCCACAGTCAGGATTACATAAGATTTAGCCGCTTCTACATTAAAGTATCAGAGGGCTTGAGATATGATATTCTGGAAGACAAAGGAGATTGGATTGCAACCAAGAATCAACTACCCAGCAATATTGAACATAATCTTTCAGGGGAAAAAAAATGAACATTCAGGAAAAAGGAGACTTTCAAACCTTCCTGATGGAAAGACAAAAGCTCAACAGAAAATTTGATCTTGAAACACAAGACTCAAGAGACCCATAAAAGGTAAAAAGGAAAGAAAAAAACCATGTTATTCAATAAGATTTAAACTATTTTCCCTAAAAGAGAAGATGATACTTGTAAGTCTTGAGAACTGTATCTCTATTAGGAGAGTTAAAAAAAATATATATAGACAGAGGGTATAGGTATAAGTTGACATTGATGTCATGAAATAAAAAAAAAAATTAAGAGGTGAAAAAAGGGATTCTACTGGGAGAAGAGGAAAGGGACAGGCACAATAGGGTAAATTATATCACATGAAGAGGAACAAAGGGCCTATTACAGTAGAGAGAAAGAAGAGAGGGAATGAGCATTTTTTGAACCTTACTCTCATCAGATTTGGCTCAAAGAGGGAATAACATACACACTTAGTTGGGCATAGAAAAAGAGAAAAAAAAAGAGGAAAGTGGTGGTGGGGGTGATAGAAGAGAGGGCAGAAGGAAGGCAGAACTAGAAGGGAAAGGGGAAAGAAAATGGTGGGCTGATAGAAGGGACAGCAGATTGAAGGAAGTGGTGGTCAGAAGCAAAACTCTGGTGAGGAGGGACAGGGTGAAAATAGAGAGAAAAGTATAAATGGGGGGAAGATAGGATGAAGAGAAATACACAGCAATCATAACTGTGAATATGAATGGGACAAAGCCTCCCATAAAATGAAAGCAGATAGCAGACGGGATTAAAAACTAGAATCTTACAATATGTTGTTTACAAGCAACATATCTGAAGCAGATAGATACACACAGAGTAAAGGTAAAAGGCTGGAGGAAAATATATTATACTTCAGCTGACGTAAAAAATAAATAAATAAGACAGTGGTAGCAATCCTGATTTCAGATAAACCAAAAGCAAAAATCGATCTAATTAAAAAAGATAAGAAAGGAAACTACATCTTGCTAAAAGGGACTATTGACAATGATATAATATCAATACCAAATTTATATGAACCAAGTGCTATAGCATTCAAATTCTTAGGTAAGTTAAGTAAGTTACAGGAAGAAATAGCAAACTATACTAGTGGGGAAACTAAACCTACCCCTCTCAGAACTAGATAATGTAACCACAAAATACGCAAGAAATGAGTTAGGGAGATAAAAGAATTTTAGAAAAGTTACATATGATAGACTTCTGAAGAAAACTGAATGGGGATAGAAAGGAATGTACCATTTTCTCAGTGGTACCATAAGCAAATAGGGAGAGCAAGGAATAGTTTGCTTGTCAGATGTATGGAGAAAGGAAGAATATGTGACCAAATAAGAGGTAGAGAACATTATGAAATGCAAAATGGATACTTTTTATTACACTAAATTTAAAAAAAAAATCTTTGCATAAACAAAACTAATGCAACGAAGTTTAGAAGGAAAGCCAAGGCTGGGAAACATTTTTTGTAGCCATTGTTTCTGATAAAGGCCTTATTTAACAAATATATAGAGAAGTGATTCAAATTTATAGGAATAAAGTTATTCCCTGATTGATAAATGGTGAAAGGATATGAACAGGCAGTTTTCAGATGAAGAAATTAAAGCTATCTATAATCACATGAAAAAATACTCTAAATCACTATTGATAGGTGAAATGCAAATTAAAATAATATCTATCAGATTAGCTAACATGGCTTAAAAGGGAAATGATAAATGTTGGACAAGCTGTGTGAAAATTGGAACATTAATGAATAATTTGTGGAGTAGTGAACTGATCCAACCATTCCCGAGAGCAAGTTGGAATGCAACCAAACTGTGCAAACCCTTTGATCCAGCCATACCACAGTTAGGTCTCTATCCTAAAGAGATCACAAAAAAAGAGGATCCACATGTACAAAAATGTTTATGGAACCTGTTTTCATGGTGGCAAAGAATTGGAAATTGAGGCAATGCCCATCAATTGGGTAATGGCTGAACAAGTTGTGGTATGAATGTAATAGAATTTTATCGTACTATAAGAAATGATGAACAGGTGGATTTCAGACAAGCCTGGAAAGACTTACATGAACTGATACTGAGTGAAGTGAACACAACCAGGAGAATATCATGTGTAGCAAGAGCAACATTGCACAATACAATGATTCCAGACAATTCCAAAAAGACTTGTGATGAGAAATTCTAGCCACATCCAGAGAAAGAGCTATGGAGTCTGAATGCAAATCAAAGCATACTATTTTAACTTTTTTCTTTGTTTTTTACTTCTTCTTTCTTGTGGTTTTCCCCTTTTGTTCTGATTCTTCTTTCACAACATGACTAATAAGGAAATGTTTAGCATACTGTACATGTATAACCTATATTATATTGCTTACAGTCTTGGAGATGGGGAGGGAAGAGAGGAAGAAAAATTTGGAACTCAAAACCTTACAAAAATGAATGTTGAAAACTATCTTTAAATGTAATTGGAAAAAATGTTAAAGTAAAAAAATAAAGCAGTATATGCTTAAAAAGTAACCTCAATATCAATAACCAAATGCTAAATGTATATATATATATATATATATATATATATATATATATATATATATATATATATATATATATAAAACCACAGCTTTCTTGACCCTGGCTTACATTGAAGAGTCCTGATCTTCATTCTATATTATATTATCAAAGTTTAAAACATAGTTTTGTTCCTCCTGCAGAATTGTAAAGCTATTTTCAATGAAAATATAAATGATAAGGGAAACTTTTTCAAATGAAAATGTGATTATCAAAGCCAATCTGGGAAAACAAGGCAGTTTTGTCTTTTACTTACAAGAGACTATAAGCACATAGGAAAAAGCAGATAGAATGAACCTGCAATAATTAAGGTGCTTAATAAATATTTGTTGAATTGAGATAGGAAAATGAAAGCTGTGGAGCATCATACATCATACAAAGTGAGCTAACAACTATATTCTTCTAATTAGAAAACTACTATTGATAGCAATCATATCCTTTTCATTAACTTTCATTTTGTTAGAATTGGAATAAAATTGTTATGAAAGTATAAGTTTAAAAATTAATCAAGCTATTTTGGTAAAGTAATAGTATTAAGTATTAATAGTAAACTTTATTAAATATTTAAAATATTTTATTGTAAATGTTATCTCAATGGCAGTACCATTGGACTATGATCCCATGAAATTATTAGGTGGTATTGTAGGCAGAACACTATGGAGTGATGAAGATTTGAATTAAAATCTCCTCTCAGACTTTTCAGCTATGTGACCCTGTGCAGTTGACTTAGCCTCTGAATTCCTCAGTTACCCTGATTGTAAAATGTAGATAATAATAGTGCTACCATGAAAAGAGCTTCTACAAATATACATGTATATATGTATGTATGTATTATATATGTGTATATATACATATGTATATATGTGTGTATATATATGTATATACGTATATACATATATATATATGCAAAGAGAGAGTCTGTGTATGTGTATGTGTGTACACACATAATTATCTCTTCCACATTGTAATCTTCCCCGTTGTGGTTTTCATATATTATGGGTCAGCATAAGAAATTAAATGGGAATTTGGGGGGAGTTTTGTAGAAGCTGGAGATGACAAGGGAAAGAGAGCAGAGAACACAGAAAAAGTTTAGAAACTCACAAATTCTATCTAGCTATTGTATTGTAGAATATCAACATATTTCATCTTTTAGTACCATAAACATACCCAAATGTTATAATAAGGTACTGTGAACACACCCATAAGAGGAAAAAAATCAAACTTATTCTCTGGTAGGAAGAGAGGGCCAAAAAATTTTATGCAGATTTTCCAGAGCTCCAGGACACTGCCCTCCTAACTCCCCCAAGGTAGAAAGGATAACTGTCTTCTTTTCTTCCTGCTTCTATCTTGGCATTTTGACAACAGAAAAAAAGGAGAAATTTACTTCATTGCTTTACTGAGACAAAAAAGAGGGAGGAGAAAAATCAAATAACTAATTAAAAGAAAGCAAGAAAAAGCAAACAACCTATTTAATAGGAAAGTAATAAAAAATGGTTGAAGGTAAGGGCTTGATAATAAGAAGAATTTGAATTCAGCTTAAATAACTGAAGATATAAATTTTTTCTTTACAGAAGAAAAGTGAAAAACATTCTAATTTGGAAAAAAAATAGAGACAAATAAAGAAAAATATAAACCTAATTATCCTAACCTTAAAATTGAATAAACAACCTAATAAAAACAAAGACTGATAGACTAGATAAGAAAACAAATCCTGTAATCTGTTTCATAAAAGAAGAAACTCAGAAAATAAAGGTATTCATAGAACAAAATTGGAGGCTAGAAACATTTTACTATGAATCCTCAAATGGCAGAGTTGCAATTATGCCATTAAAAAAAACACCCACAAACATTCAAAAGATAAAAAAAGATAAACAAGGAAATTATGTTGTACAGAAAGAAACCATTAAAAACAAGTCAATAGCAATGCAATCTAAATCCCTCAGCACCTAAATTCATAAAGGAAATATTAACAGAACTACAAGAAGACAGACAGAGATGGACTACTGAATGGAATATTGTCAGGGGACTATAATTTCTCTCAGTTTGGGATATGTTAAATAAAATAAAAGGAAATATAGAATTGAACTAATTGCTAGAGAGTCTAGAGCTATAAAACTTATGCAGTATTCTAAATGGAATGGCTAAAGAATATAGATATTCTTAGCATCATACGGAACACTTACAAAAAAAATTACCATGTATTAGTGTCCAGAACTATAACAAATAAAAAAAGGATATCTACAAAAAATTTAGTGCAGTTTTAGGCTTTAGAACCTAAAAGTGAATTAAGACTTTTCAGATACTCTTTTTTAAAAGTCAGAAATAGTAGATATCCTTTAGATACTACAATGCAATAAAAAGAGTAATCAGTACAGGAACTGAAAACAAAAGTCACAGGCTCAAAGGGAGACTTAATAATCAAATCCAAAATGGAGTGTGTCAAAGAGAAAATCATAGAAAATAAAACAAAGAAATGATAACATTTAAGTAGTATTCCAAAAATTCTGGGATGCAGTAAAGGCAGTCGTCAGAGTAAAAATAATATCCCTAAAAATAAATTAATAAAATAGAAAAAATAAGGGTATTTATTAACTAAATAGACATTAAAATAGACAGTCAACAAAAGAACAAACTCAAAGTAAGCACAAAAGAGGAGATATTAAAAATTAAAAGATAAATTAATTAATAAACTAGAAACAAACATGTTATAAAAATGATATCTAAAACAAGAGGGTAGTTCCTTTAAAGAGATGAATAAAATTGATACATCTGGGACCAGGTTGGTTTTTAAAGGGGGCATAAAAATCAAATTAAAATAACAAATGAACAAAGTAAATAAACAACAAAATTAGAAAAAACAGAAAATCATTATGAGAACCTACCATGCAATTATGTGCAAAGCAAATAAAATCACAAAAGAAACAAATACCTTCAAAAACCTAAACTACTAAATCTAATATAAGACAAAATGAATATTTGAAATAATCCAATGTCAGAAGAGGAAGTCGAATTAGTTTAAAATGAATTACAATAAACCATCAAAAGTAAAACTCCTGGTCCTCATGGACTTATGGGAGAATTCTATCAAACTTTTAACATACAATTATTACCAGAATAATAAAATTTATGCTAAAAAAATTGTGAATGAATATTTTCTGTCATACAAGATCAAAAAAGAAAACAATAGACAATCAAAATCTTATCTCCAACACTGTGGTTAAATCTTAGAGAGTGATTTTATCATTATTTTAGCTTCATTTTCTTTATTCTTTTTCCCACAAAATATATAACTGTTCTCTTCAATCTCATATTTCCCATGATACATTTCCACTAAGATTTCTGCATCTTTTAAATGACCCAAGGGACAAATATTGTTTTGACAGAATGATTCTTTGCACAATGATGGATGTATACTTTTTTTCTTATTTTAAGTTCATAGGATTTAGATTTAGATCTAGAAGGGACCTGAGACATCATATAATCTAACTCCCTCATTTAAGCAATGAGAAAACAGGCCCAGAGAGATTAAGTACTTTAGAAGAGTTTAGGGATAGAGAAAAGCCATATGCACCTAATTACAAAAATACAAGCTTACCTAGTCAGTTCTTTTATTTTCAATATAAAAAGACATTATTTACCAATGTCATATTTAGAAAAATATTCTGGGAGTTGCTTGTTCATTTTGGGTGAGTATCATAGCTACGAGTTTACAAGAGGCTGTAGAAAACTATGTATTGTATTTGCAATATGACCTTTTTTATGTGAAATTTTGCTGACATTTCAAAATGTTCCATTTCAGCTAAAAATTTAATAGTTTTTTTTACTCATTTCATTTAACCAATGGTGATTTTTCCCTCACATTCACTTGTTTATAGTTTAAAGTAAATCTCAGAGTTATAAACATTTCTCCTGGCATTTACCCTCCCATGTACCCCTTGCTAAATAGGAGGTTGTGTGGGTAGTTCTGTTAGTCAGTGGATTTATCCAATCCAAGGTTATGAGTAATACTTTCATACTCTCTCTCCAAAAAACTATCATACACATAACCTTAAGGAAATTTTTAGACACTTTCTTCAGAAATGGGAAAATGAGAAAACATAAGAAATATTTAGAAGTGCTGCTTTCAAACAATTCAAAAGTAATGCAATGAAAATCATAGTGATTTCCCTCTGTGAAAAATAAGAGCATTGTAGAGTTTAAATAGCCAAAGGAATCAAGTTATACCATAGTAATTCAGTTTTGCATCTGAATGTTGATGACAATCAGAGTTGAATTTTAGGGCAATTTACTGTTATTTTTGTTTTCCATTGAGTTGTTATAAAATACCAACAAATTACATTTGTATCCTTGTCTATACTTAAGTATAGCCTTCCGTAGTTATATAAATACAATTTTTGTATTGTGGTTAAGCTAAGTTTGGAGGGGCATATCATTTATCAGGTGGTGATTTTTTTTTTCTGTCACGGTCACTGCGTACAAAAGTATGGAGAGGTCGCTGTCTGTGTAGATTCACTGCATCATATTTATGTCCATGTGTGAATTCACACATATACACATATATGTATACATATCTATATATATCTATATCTATCTATCTATCTATCTATATATATATATATATATATATATATATATATATATATGAAGTTATTCCTCTGCTTCTTTCATACTGAAATGTTCCACAGAGCTAGGGACCTTCAGGGATTACTTGACTCATCCATGCATCACCATGACTACTGTTTCTAAATAATTCCAAACTACCTCCCATCATCCTAGTTCTTTACTCTCAATCATCCAGTCTCATGGCCTCAGATGCAACTTCTTGCTCCTACCACTATTCTTTAGTCATGTCTTCTATTTTAAGTAACAACACGATGACTGAATTAGTTGTTGTGACTCAGTCCAGTTCTCCCACATTGCCTTAAAAGAGCAACAAATATGCCAAATAAAATAAAGGAACAAAACAGTTGGGGTGGGAGGGAGAAGAAATAAATCTTTATAGGGAAAAACATCTCTTGGAAAAATGAAAGAATGGTGCAAAGGAGTAAGAAACAAAAGACGCTGTACTGATACAAGGAATACATAATAGAATGTTTTCTTTTTAAAAATGGCATACAAGACCTCCAGAAAATAGCAATAACACAATCATGACAATGATAATGAAAATTCCAGAAGCAAAAGTGATTTTACCACAATAACCTTTATAAGTGGCTAGTAAGAGAAATAATAAGAGAATACAATAATAGAATAGAATAATAAAAGACCATTGCATTTTTATCCTTAAATGTGGATGTAAAATCATCAAAAGGATAGAAGAAGAGCATGATGCTAAAAGTTTTAAATGACTACTGAAAAATCTTAATAAATTAGTATATAAGGAATAAAATGATTCCTATAGGAGATGAAAATGAAGAGATGGCAAAATAAATAATAGCACTACCTAGCTGAAAAATAATTTTAGAACCCTGAAAAAGAAGGTAACACAGCTAGAGGACAGAGCTCAATGAGAAAGCATAATGATTGTTGGTCTCAGGGAAATATCATGAAGAAACATCCTGAATGCCATATTTTAGGAAACCATACAATAAAATCTATGAGAAATATTGAAAAGACAATATTGATAGAATATGTATACTTTTGTCAGAGAGGAACATAAAATATAATTCACCCCAAAATGTAATGGTCACAGTCCAGAGTTTCAAAAAGAGAGATAATTTTATAAGCAAGCAGGAATAAACAAATCATATATCATAAACTATGATTAATTAATTATGCAAGTTGTGTCCCTGAGGCCAGGGAAGAAAGATACAATGACTTGCTGAGGCTCACATAGCTAGTAAGTGTCTAAAACAGGATTAGAATTTGAATCTTCTTAAACTCAAATTCCATAAATTATCTACTGCAGCACCAAACTGCTCATGCAAGAATTATCAAAATTATTTTACATTAATTAATAAGTAGAAAAGATGATAAATAGAACAGATTAGGCACGCAAGACTCAAAGTGACTGAAAAGAATAGCAGAATGTTTAATATACCCCACAAACTTATGGGATATAGAATTCTGGGTAAAAACTATTGGAAAAACTGGCAAATAGCCTGGAAAAAATAGGTTTTCAAACAGGACTTTATATATCTGCCACACAAACTTCAACCAAAAAGAGGAATACATGACAAGTATATAAAAGGTCCCATCATTTGACTAAAAGCATTTATGACTAGAGAGAGAGAGAGAGAGAGAGAGAGGTGGGGAGAACTATATCTGTATATATCAACCATGACCACAAAGATCATCCTTAAAAGAATAAGAGGTAGTGTGAACAATAAAGAAGATAAAATATTTTATTTTTTTCAATCAATCTATTAATAAATATTTATTAAAGAGTGTACTAGACAGAATTCTAGGCACTAGGGATACTATGACAAAAATTAAACAGTTTTTTCTTTCAAAAAGTTGATAACTTATCAGGACTTGAAGAGAGATCAAACATACATATATATCCACTTATATTTATATATTACATATATGTAAGTATAAATAACATATACCAAATAAATAAAAGGTTGTTTTGTGAGGTTTTCATTAGCATCTAAGAGGCTCCTAAAAGTCTTCATTTAGGAGATGAAACTTGAGATTAAACTCAAAGAAACAGAGATTTAAAGAAGTAGAAGTAAGGAAGAAGTGTATTCTTTGCATGGAGAATGAATAATTACTAAGACAGAGATAGAACATGGACTGATGTGTGTGAAGAACAAGAAGATCAGTCTTTGTACTAAAGAGAGCAGTAGGGAATAACATCTAAAAGACTGGAAAGGAAAGTAAGAACAATGTCATAAAGAGATAAAAAACTAGAAAAATTTATATTTGATTCTATATCCAATGAGAAACTAAATAGAATTTGTGTTAAGAGAGCGTGTGTGGTATCACTTCAGTAGCAGAATTGAGGAGGGAATAGAGTGGAGAGAAATTGGAGGCAGGAGGACCAAGTAGGAAACCATCACAATAGAAAAGGTAAGAAGTGACAAGGCTGAGAACTATGGAGGTATGAATACAGAAAGAGGATAGATTTGAAAGATGTTGCAGAGGTAGAAATGATAGTATTTGACCACTGATTGAATATGTAGGATGAGAGAGAGGGAGGAGTTGAAGGTAACACTTTGGAAGGTTAGTAATTGTAAAGGTGATAGTAACTCTAACAGAAATAAGAAAGCAGTGAATTTGGGAAAAGAAATCTTTAAAGATATCTTCTCTGATGAAGGTCTGCTAACTAATATATACATATGTGTGTATACATATGTGTGTTTGTGTATGTATGTATGTATATATATACATATACATACATATGTATATATATATATATACACACAGAGAAAGACAGAGACAGAGAGACACAGAGAGATTCATTTTAGTTAAGAACAAAATCTATTCTCCAATAGATAAATTGTCAAGACATATGAAATCCAAGATACCAATAACCATAGCAATTAATGCTATAGAGCTCTTATTATTAAGGGGTATTCTGACAAAAGATAAAAATGAAGGATGTTCAAAGGGCTGTGGGATAGAGGCACACTAATGTACTGTTAGTAAAGTTGTGAGTTTGTCTAATGATTCAGGAAAAAGAATATCTGAAACTGTCTTAGGAAGCCTCCTGGTAGCTGACCTAAAAACAGAGATTTCTCAAGCACATCGTGTTTAACTTTGAATTTTTAAAATGAATGCTAGTGCCTTTCCACTAAGATTATGTCCAATTAATCTTGTGTATGCTTACATACATGAATTTACACATGTATATGTAAATATACATACATATTTCTGGTACATATTTTTGCTTTCTCTCCTCCACTAAATTTTTTTTGTCTTTGTATCCTTAGCACTTAGCACAGTGCATGACATATAGTAAGTGCTTAATAAATGCTTATTGATTTATGATAAATTCCCATAGCATATTCTCTTGTGTTAGTTTATACAAGAGAAAGAATCAGCAGCAGCAGCAGCATCACCATCAGCATTAGTACCATCAGCATCATAACAATAACAACAACAGTAATGATAATAGGTAATGGTTATATAGTGTGTTCTATGTGCCAGGGACTAAGTACTTTCAAATTATTATCTCATTTGGTCCTCACAACAATGCTGGGAATTAGATGCTATTATTATCCCTATTTCATAAATAAAGAAAGAGAGGCAAACACAGGTGAAATGACTTGACCAGGATCACACAGCTAGTTAGTGTCTAAAGCCAAATTTAAACTCAAATCTTCATCATTCTAGGTCAGATGCGCTATTCACTGCATCGACTAGCTCTCATGCTGGATAAACAAGTGGAAGTTATTGGACAATCATATATTGATTGTCTTTGAGATTTTAATTAATTGATGTGTGATGATGGAAAATTTTAGTAGACATGTACCTACTTTTTAGCCTTTGTGTGTATAAATGCAGTAGCATAGTCATTCAAGGATATAAAAACTGAAACTAGGAGGTAAATTGATACCTCCCTCTTTACTCACTGTCCTGGTGACGGTAGACAACAAACAAAGCAATATCCCACTAGGATGGAATAGATCTGTTCCTTTCTCCATGACTGCTTTTCCATCCTCAGATTCACAATGCAATATCATCCCAGAGCTGTTCAGGCACTTGTTTCATTATAGACATTATAGCGAACATTATGTTCTGAGATTTAAGTAGTTTCCTACTTTTATCTTCGTAAGTCTGACATCTATATAATGATAAAGTGTTAAATCCCCAGGCCCCATGCCCAAGAAAAGAAAATAACAAGTTTCAGTTCAGGAAACAACATTGCAAATGGAGCAAAAGATGGAAGATGATCCAGGAGGGAATGATTAGCACTCAAAAGGTGGGCAAACGAAAAGAGAACAGTGCGTTGGGAGCCTAAAGAAGAATATGGTTAAATGGCAGCAAAAGAAATGGAGAGAGCATAGAATATGAGAAATGAGCAAATTCCATTAAATTCAATAGTTGGGAAATCATTTTTCACTCTTGACAGAGAAGTCTTTTTATTATTAAATGATAGAAGTGGGTTGCAAGGAGTTGAGCAATGATTGAAAATGAAGAAATGGAGATAGTGAGTATAAATTATGTTATCTAAGGTTTCTCAGTTAAAAAGGAGAGATATAACATAGTAGTTTAAAAGGATAGATGGGTCAAAAGAAGTTGTTTTTTCATTTTAAAGACAAAAAAATGTTGATGAGCCATGGGCCTTGGAGGCAACTGGTACAATGGTAGCAGCAGCAGCATCTTCAGGAACTCTCAGCTCAGAGATGATAAGAAGGTTAGACACAAGGTCAGAAAGAATTACAGAATTTTTGGTGGCACTGGGTGCAGCTAGAGTTTATTGGTAACTCTGTGGCCAATACATAATTCTGGGTCACCATTCCAGGATGTAGAAAACTGCTTATGGTCAGTCACAAGGGAGTAGGCACCCTTATCACAGTACCAAGGCAGACAGGGGCAGTAGCACTTGTGGCTGCAGGAGATCAGGAGCCCTTCCTGATAAAAAAAAAAAAAAAAACATGGAATAGACCAGGAAAGCAGTGGCCATACATCTCTCAGGATCACACCACATTAGAAGCACCACAAAGTTATAGACACCCAAAATCATTTCTGAAAACAGCAGAATGATAAAGATGAAAGCTTGGGACAATGCCTTCTCACACCCAGGTGAACAGAGCTAAACTTTAACATAAATTTCAAAGTCAAGAAACAGAATTGAAAAATGGGTAAATAACAACAAAAAGAATTTGACCCTAAAAAGCTACTACATTGCCAGGGAAGATCAAGACATAAACTCAGAAGAGAGCAATTGGAAAACAGCTACAATTAATGTCTCAAAGAAAAATGCTAATGGGACCAAAGTCCAATGAGAATTCCTGGAAAACTGAAGAAAGAGATGAGAGTAGTAGAGGAAAAACCAGGAAAATAATTGAGAGTGATTCAAGAAAATAATGAAAAGAGAATTAATAGCCTGGTTAAAAAAACACAACAGTACTGGGAAAAACACAAAAAAGAATTGATCTAATGTTAAAGAGATATAAAAATTCACTGAAGAAAAGAAATTCCACAAAAAGGAGAACTTGCCTAATGAAAAAACAAAGAGTTAGAAAATTTCATGAAGAAAATTCTTAAAAATTAGAATTAGGCATTTGGAAGCTAATGACTACATGAGACATCAAGAAACAATAACATGAAGTTAAAAGAATGAAGAAAATGTGAAATATTTCATTGAACAAATGACTGACCTGGAGAACAGTTTGAGGAGAGATAATTATTTATTGGACTACCTGAAAGCCATGAGCAAAGAAAGAATGTAGGCATCATATTTCAAGAAATTATCATGGAAAACTGCCCTGATATTCTAGAACCAGAGGGTAAAATAGAAATTGAAAGAATCTTCCAATCATCTACTGAGATACCAAAATGAAAACTCCCAGGAATATCGTAGCCAAATTCCAGATCTCCCACATCAAGGAGAAAATATTGCAAGCAGCCAAAAAGAAACTATTGAAATATCATGGAACCACAGTCAGGATAACACAAAATTTAGTAGTTTCTACATTAGAGTGTCAAAGGACATGGAATGTGAGGGCAAAATAGTTAAGTTTACTACAAAGAATCACTTACCTAGCAAAACTGAATATAATCCTTCAGGGGAAAAAATGGACATTCAATATTCCTGAAGAAAATATTTCAAATATTCCTGATGAAAAGACCAGAACTGGATAGAAAATTTGACTTTCAAATACAAGACTCAAAAGAAACATAAATAAGTAAACAAGAAAGAGAAATCATAAGAAATTCAATAAGGTTAAATTATTCACATTCCAACATTGGAAAATGATACTTTTAACTCCTAAAAACTTTCTCATTACTATGGCAGTTAGAAAAAGTATATAGAGAGAGTGGGCACAGGTGTGAGTTGAATATAACAGGATAATTATCTAAAAATAATAATAAAATTAAGGGATGAGAAAGAAGAATTCACTAGGAGAAAGGGAAAGGGAGAAGTAGAATGGAGTAAATATGTGAGATAAAAGTGGTCAGATATATGAGGATAAACTATCTAGGCAAGCTGAGTGTAATCCTTCAGGGGAAAAAAATATATTTAATGACACAGAGGACTTTTCAAGCATTCCTGATGAAAAGACCAGAGCTGGATAGAAAATGTGATATTCAGACATAACACTCAAGAGAAGCATGAAAAGGTAAAATGAAAGAGGGACATAATAAAGCTAAATTGTTTACATTCCTGTATGGGAAACTGATACACATAACTCCTTAGAACTTTATCATCATTAGGGCAGTTAAAAAAGAGTTCACATAGACAGAGCACATGGGCATGAGTCAATTATGTTGTAATGATCTACACAAAAGTGAATGGGTGAGAAAGAGTGGTGAACCATTAGAATGGAGAAGTAGAATGGGGAAAATTTCCTCACATTAAAAAGGCATGCAAAGGCGAGCCTTTACAATGGAGGGGGAAAAGCAGGATGGTGGATAATGCTTGAGCCTCGATTTCATCAGAATTGGTTCAAAAAGGGAAGACTACACATACACATTCACTTTTGCAAAGAAATCTAACTTACTCAACAGGAAAATAAGAAGGATATGGGATAAGAGAAAAGGAAAGGTTAATAAAAGGAAGGGTGGAATAAGGGAGACAGTGATTAGAATCAAAAGAGATTTTAATGATGGATAAGATAAAAAGAGAGAAAAGAAGAAATGGAAGAAAATGGGATGGAGGAAAGTACTCAGTTATTAATCATAACTGTGAATGTGAATAGGATGAGCTCTCCCACAAAGCAGTAGCAGATGGTAGGAAGTATTAGAAACAAGAGCCCAATAATATGTAGAGAGGGTAGAAAGGGGGAAGGAGAGGTTATCTCCCAGAGAACCTGTTCTAGGCACCCAGGAAAGTGCTCCCATCACTGTTACTTGCTTGTTTTCCCTCAGGCCTCTGCTGCTCCTGGGGCTTCATAGAACCATAGCCACCAAAACTGGGAGACAACGAACAAGTATCCTAGGCTCCATGATTTCCTTTTAATTTGCAGATCCTGCTGACTACGCCATTTTGTAACAACAATGCTACTTGCCGCTTCTCTGGCTGTATAAGGCCAATAGCACCAGCACACAGGAAGGCTACTAGTACAGTTTCTTTGATTGGCTTTTCTAAGGAAAACAACTTTAAGAGGTAAACAATCTTTAATTAAACATACATATATCATTCACTTGGTTCAGGGGCAAAAGTCAGCACCCTGAACTTCAGAGAAAACACAAACTGAAATTACAAGTAGAAATTATATGAAGAGGGCAAAATAACACAAATCAACAGACAGGCTTCTAGCTGTCTGACCAAGACATTACATATATAGTTACCAGAGAGAGAAGCACCAACATCTGGGTTTCTCAAAGCCAGGAAGCTCCTTAGTGGCTACCCAGAGTCTCATCTGGTCAAATCACATGACATTCTTCCAGTGAGTGAGCCTCAAGCAAAAGACTAACCTCAGAGTACATATGCACCTCTTCAGAGTCAGAGTTGTCACAATCATGCAACTCAAACCCTTATGACCTAGGCCTTCCTGTAACTTAAGCAGGTCATTAAAGACTCCCAATTCAATCAAAGACTCCTGATTGAAACAAAGGCAAGATTCAAAGGCACTTCATTGCCTTAGTGCTGAGAAGCATTTGAAAACAAAAAAAAACAGCAAAAGGTCCCATCCTGCTTGCCATCATACTTGTATACAGTAATAGCAATGTTGCAATGATGATCAACAGTGAAACACTTGGCTACTGTGATCAATACAGTGATTCAAGACAGTTCCAAAGACTCATGATGGAAAAATGCCACACATCTCCAGAAAAAGAAATAATGAACTCTGATCACAAATTGAAAAATAATTTTTTCAATTTCTTTTTTTTTATTTTATTAAAAATGTGGCTAATATGGAAATAAATTTTACATGATTTCACATGTATATTTGATATCATTTTGCTTTCCTTCTCAATGGGTGGGACATGGGGTGGGAGGGAGGTAGAGAAATTTGAACTCAAATTTTAAAAAGCAAATAATGTTAAAATAAACAAATAACATTTTTTTGAAAAGACAATGTGAGTCACAGAGACATAGAGGGAGAAAGACTGAGACAGAGAGAGTCACAGAGAGACAGAAATAGAGACAGAGGGAGAGAGACAGAGAAACACATAGCAAGGAGGTAGTCAAGGGATATGTACAATGCATAGGACAGTATGAATTGTAAAAAAGTTTAAAAATTGGCTCAAGATTGTGAAAAGAGGAAAATGAAGTTATAAGAAGGAGAGACTATGATATCAAGGATGAATGGAGGTATTAGAGGATGCAACATGGAAGAAGAAAGGTTCAGGAGGAGTGAGGCAGAATAGGTAGAGGCTGATGAAAAAGTTCAAAATACTGGAGGTTATACATTTCTGAATAATATCAATACCATCACCATGGGTGCCTGTGTTAGTGTGGAACTATATATATATATACAACTCAAAGTACATGGAATGCTTTGGAAAATAAGAGGCCAATGGATTCATACATTAAAATTCCAACACATGAAAATAAGGTGTTGGATAGAGAGTAAAATTCTTAATTACCCTAATTGACCTCAGGTCCTGACATGAGAAAGTCAGGAAAGTGACTGGTGGCTATTGGAGGAAACAAACAAGAATCATAACTTAATCAAGACAGATGGAGTGAACCTCAAAGAAACAGAGGTTTCCAAGTAAGAATAGCAGGAGTGTCTGGAAGTGGTAGGAGGAAGTGAACATATGCTAGCTCTTCATCATGGTCTAGTGTGTCATGGGACATGAAAGAAACAAATGACCCCAGAGAGGATGACTAGGGATATAGGTTCTTCTAGAGTTAGCCAGATTACTTTGAGTGCAATAAGGAAGAAAGTATATGTTCAATGTTGAAAGAAGTTTGAGATTCCTAGCTAAAGGAACACTCTAGTCTAATCAGAGGAAAGCCTGGAAAAGGATAAGAGGCACCACATTTCTCTCTGTGCCTGAATGAGATAATCAAACACAATTGTCTGATGAGAAAATGTTATTCCATTCTAGAAATGGAAAAATGAGCTTTGTAACTGACTTCATCCTGTTAGTGCTGAAGCCTTCTGTGGTATACACAACCTGAAGTCTGCTTTAGCCTCAAATTTTATCAGCATTGAAAAGCTTTGAAATTTTATTAGTGTTGTGATTTTCAGAGTGTCCTTCATCCTTTGGTTTTTTTCTATACTGCAGATTTCTCAAGGAACGTTTCGTAACCTTGCCTGTTTCTTTCCATGAAAATGAAAGGTAATAAATATTGCACAAGAGATTGTGAGACAAGGAAATGAAAGGGGAAAAAGAAATCTTGTTTTATAACTTTGGAAACGACTGGAAAAAATAAACCTTTACATTGTGGTAGAAATAATACAATTATCACTTTACTGTCCTGTTTTCCAAATGCATCATTGTCAATAATTTTGCAATTGATTATATGTGAACTACAATGTTTCTTCCAATAAAGACTTCCCCCAGTGGCCTGCAGATGTATGGAGGTGAAGTACTATTCTTGAAAGCCATGCTTAAGGAACATAATCTATATCCAGCATTACTATCTTGGAAAAGTTTGAAGACTTTTAACAGATTGTGTTTGTTTTCTAACAACTAGCTAAGTTTGAAAAAGACCATCACCATTTTGGAATGAAATAATGTGATTTTTCTCTCTCTGCTATTCGTAAACACCATGCACCAAGGCAAGGAGGGGGCTGTTGTCTATCTTTGCATGATTTCAAAGGAGAACACATATTCAATAAATCAAAGATTTTGATTACAAAGTGCTTTATTGTACAATATCATTGTACTTAATTATCTCCCCATTGGTTTTTTGTTGTTCCCTGTTCAAGTGGTAAATTGTTTGTGGACGGTACTATGTCTTACAGTCTTTTTAGACCAGAGAGCACCTGGTACATCGTTAGACACATAAAAGATATTCAATTAATATTTGTGCATTGATTTACTAGTATCTGCTGTTATACATGATCTTTCATCTCCATGTCTTGCACAGCCTATCCCCCATGCTTGTAATGTTCTTTCTCCTTAATCTTCTCTGGGGTTCTTCAGGACTCAGTTCAAGTGCCACCTTCTGAATGAGGCTTTTCTGGGTAACTTAGCTTTTAGTGTTTTTCACCCAAGGTTACCTTGTATCTCCTTTATAAGTTCTGCATATATCTATATAAGTAAATGTTGTCTCCCTTTTTAGATTGTGAGTTCATTACTAGGATTAATGAATCATGGCTGTAGTCACTAATGCTAGAGAAGCTGAGATTTTTTTTTCCACTTAGGGTTAGGATGAGCTTTGGTGCAAGTTAAATGACTCTCTTTGCTTGTCTTACTTAATTTTCTATTTTTCCTATCACACAGTTGAGCTCAGCATTTATTTGCTACCAATGGGTATTGTTTGTATTCAGTTTATGACTATTTCTCCTGTTTGTACTAAGTTTATTTACTTTGGGTTTATGATCATTTTTCTTTTTATTTGAGATCTCTCCCCTCCCCCTGAATAATATTGGTAGTCTGTGGGTAAATTTATTTCCTGTTACATGAATCATACGTAATTGGCTTGGCAAATCTGCAGCTGTAACACAGCACTTGCTGCCATTATGCTATATATGCAATATTTCCAAGTTAACAGACTGTCAAAAAAAAAAAGGATAATTCCAAGAATACTTTGAAACAGAAGCTGTATGTCCATTTTAGGGGCCATTATGTGACTCTTGATCTTATTGCATCAAAGTAAAATATCATAGACTAATATAGAATCTCTGAAATAAGCTTCCTACTAGGAGAATTAAAGTGTAACAGATGAAAATTTTCTTCTGCTTTTCATGGAATCATGTGATCATTGGTGAGATGTTTCAGTCATGTCTTGCTCTCAATGATTCCACTTAGGGTTTTCTTGGAAAAGATACTGGAATGATTTGCCATGTCCTTCTCCAGATCATTTCACAGGATGAGGAACTGAAGTAAGCAGGGTTAAATGACTTGCCCAGTGTCACACAGCTAGTAAATGCCTGATGTCACATTTGAATTCAGGTCCTCCTGACTCCAGGGTAGGCACTCTATCCACTGCACTACCTAGCTGGCCTCATGGATAGGATGCAAGAAGTCATCCTGGCCATTCCTCTGTTTGCATGTTGTCCCTCCCCCACCCAGTGGATTATAAGTTCCTTGAGGGAAGGCACTGTCCTTTGCCTCTTTTTGTATCCTCAGTGCTTAGTATAGTGCCTGGCCCACAGTAAATACTTACTATATGTTTATTGATATGAATTGAAAGTCAAAAGGAAAAGCCTCTTGGTCATTAGGGTATAGCACTACAAAAGATGGCAATGTATCTTCCTTAGTATCATTCCAAATTACAAAATCATCTCCATATAAATAAAAAAATGAGGATAGATTGGAAAGTAGAAGGACACTGAAGCCCCTGTTTCCAATTTTTTAATAATCTTTGGGGTTTTCCCCGAAAACAGGTCTGATTATGACAATTCTTTACTCAATTACCTTGAGTTCCCTATTACTACTAGGATCAAATACAAAGTCCTCTGTTTGACATTTAAAATTCTTCATAACCTGTTTCCACACTACCCCTCCAGTCTTATTAAACATTACTCTCTATCAATATCTGCTCAGATGACCCAAACAGGCCTCTTTTTTC
Organism: Trichosurus vulpecula; assembly: GCF_011100635.1. Classification (NCBI taxonomy): domain Eukaryota; kingdom Metazoa; phylum Chordata; class Mammalia; order Diprotodontia; family Phalangeridae; genus Trichosurus; species Trichosurus vulpecula. The sequence continues at coordinate 118,698,716 of NC_050579.1, read as the reverse complement.
ATTCCCGATATATAGTTTCCCTCTATGCCTTTGAACAGTCTGAACCATATGTATTGAATGTACTCAATCCCCACTTCCCCATCTTTGAATCCCTAGGTTTCTTCAAATACCATCTCAGACAACGCCTCCTATATAAGGTCTTCTTGACCCCCACAAGTGTTAGTATTCTTCCCCAAGTTTGGTCTTGTATTTATTTCATATACACACACATATGTGTTTGTGTATATATATATATATATATACACATATATATACATATATACATATATATATACACACACACATATACATATATATACATATACATATATATACTATACATCCTCAGTGCTTAGTGTGCTATATATGTTAGCATACTAATTAGTATGTTATATATATATATTAGTACACTGTATATATACTATATACATAGTGTATATATACATAGATATTCATTTCCTCTTGTGCCTACATATTATCTGCCCCTAATGAACATAAGCTTCTTGAGAACAGAGATATCTCATTAATGTCTTTGTATCTCCACCAGCTAGTATAGGTCCTGGCAGATAGTAAGTGTTTACTCATTGATTTTTTAAAATTCTGTGTTTATTTCAAGTGGTAACCTAAGAATTAAAATTATATACTAAGCAATAGATTATGCTTTTTAAAATAGGAAGATTATTTTTTGATTTCCTAGTATGCATATTTAGAACACAAGTGCATCAAAGTCAAAAGAGTTAAACTATGAATTTTTCTTCAAGTGTTTATTATGGCTCCATTTCTTTTTCATCCATATCTCATTCTACATATTATATGTGTCAATATGTGATCTTGCTTTTCAAAGTAGAATTTCTATGCTTATTTCTATTAAGTTTCATTCTGTTCATTTAAATAACTTACAAAGGTCATTTGAATTCTAATAAAATAATAATTTTTATACAATTGATAAATGATCAAATTGTATGAATAATTTTCACAGAAGAAACACAAATTCTTAATAACTAAAATGCTCAAACTAATAATCTGAGCTATTTTTTATTTTTCTATATATTTTTGGTAAATAGTATTTTATTTTTTCCAATTAAATGTAAAAATAGTTTTCAACATTCATTTTCATAAGATTTTGAGTTTCAAATTTTCTCTCCTTCCTTCCCTCCCATCTCCCCTCCCCAAGATGGCAAGCAATCTGATATAGGTCATACACATGCAATCATGTAAACATATTTCCACACTAATCATGTTGTGAAAGAAGAAACAAATCAAAAGGGGAAAAAAAAACATGGAAAAGCTTAGATCCACATTCAGACTTCATAATTCTTTTTCTGGATGTGGATAGCATTTTCCATCATGAGTCTTTTAGAAATATCTTGGATCATTGTATTACTGAGAAGAGCTAAGTCAATCATAGTTGATCATCATGGAATGTTGCTGTTGCTATGTATAATGTTCTCTTGGTTCTGCTCACTTTACTAAGCATAAGTTCATGTAAGACTTTTCAAGTTTTTCTGAAATCTATCTACTCATCATTTCTTATAGCACAACAGTATTCCATTACATGCATATAACATAATTTGTTCAGCTATTCCCCAATTGATGAGCATTCTCTTAATTTCCAATTCTTCGCTACCACAAAAAGAGCTGCTATAAATATCTTTGTATATGCAGGTCCTTTTCCCTTTTTTATGATTTCTTTGGGATACAGACCTAGTAGTGGTATTGCTGGATCAAAGGGCATGCACAATTTGATTGCCTTTTAGGTATAGTTCCAAATTTCTCTCTTAAATTGTTGGGTCAGTTCACTACTCCACCAACAATGCACATGTCCTAGTTTTCTCACATCTTCTCCAACATTTATCATTTTCCTTTTCTGTCATGTTAGCTAATCTAATAGGTGTGAGGTGGTACCTCAGAGTTTTTTTTTATTTTCATTTCAAAGGAGATATAAATTAAAATAACTTTGAAATTTATGTCTTACCAATCTAACTTGAAAAAAAAATTAAAACTGCATCTTAACCCTGGCAGGGCTATGGAAAAAAGTTGTACTCTCATTCACATCTGATGGATTGTAAAGCAAAATTTGTGCTTTTTGTTATTTTTAGGAGGGAGGGGAAATAGTTTGATATAATAGTATCTGGACTCCAGAGAACTTGCCCTCTATTCCTTAGAGTACTTAATCAATTCAGTTTTGGAATTTTTTTTTGGAAGCCAAGTTTTCCTTAATGGTGAATAAGGTCATATATGTTTGTAGAAAATTCACATAAACCATGGTAGTGGACAATTAGCATCCAATCTTATTATTCAACCCAAAAATCTTGCTGTTTTCCCTACCACCTGCTTTTCAACTCCTATTCTGAGAATGATCATCAAATCCACCTTAAAACTGTTTCTGGATAAGCCCTGTGGTTCCACTCATCATCCCTGTGACTGTCCATCATCTCTCCCCTATTTGTGTTGATGTCACCCATTCGAATGAAAGCTTTTTGTAGATAATAACTGTCTAACTTTTATCTGTGCACCACCAGCATCTAGCAAAGTGCTTGACACCTAGTAGGCACTTAATAAGGGTCTTTTAATTCATTCATTCATTCATTCATTGAAGAAAAAGAACTGTCTCCAAGAAATTTCATCACTCTATTATTTTAAATTATAGCACATACCTATCGTTATAACACAAATAATGTCCCTACCAGGAAGGAACCTGGTAGGATATCCACGCAAATGATCAAATAAGTTGTGGCACCTTCATGCAACGGAGTATGACAATATAAATGACACTCACAAGCGTGAGAAATGAAAGGAAATCTGAAATAACCTGAGACATAATGTAAAGTGGATAAAAGGAGAACCAGGAAATCAGATTACAAACAGAAGAAAAGTGATTGAGAGTCAATGGACAAATGAAGCATCTTGATGAAAAATGAGAAATAATGATTTAAAAGCTCCTACTGCCTTTTACGTGTTGAAATTAACTTGTTTAAATGTAAACAGCTGGTGCAGCTAAGTGCAGTAGATAGAGTACAGGCCCTGAAGTCAGGAGGACCTGAGTTCAAATGTGCCCTCAGATACCTACTAACTGTACAATCCTGGGCAAGTCACTTAGCCTCAAAAAAAAAGGAAAAGAGAGCTTTGCAGAATGTTTAATTGGTTGTATTGATCATTAATATTAAGTTTATACTAAATTTTCAGGTAGTAATTTTTCATAATTCTGTGGTCCAGGAAAGCTGTTAGCATGGAAGGAAATTGTCGAAGAGAATTAAAGATTATTTTCCTCTTTTTAACTAACATATTCATCATCTTGTTTTATGTTCTTCTTAGTGGGAACAGTGCTGTGTGAGACAAGAAAGAGCACTTGTATGCTTAATCCTTGGATTTTGCCTGAAATTAATTTGCAGTGCCCAACAATCAGGATCTAACCATTGAACTGATTATATGTTTGACATTTGTAAAGGAATAAAAATACATAGGCAGTGTTCTTGTGATAAGTGGGAATCTGCTGTTCCAGCCCCAGCTATAACCATACAGAGTTGTTTTTTTTTTAATTTCTTTGTCACACTGTGCCAGGTTTTACACAGTTGGGATAGAAATCTGACTCCTGTTGTAAACTGTAATTAGAGAGAACTGTCATTGAGCTGATAGAGGTTGGCTGGGTCAGAAAGGAATAACAGTTAAGGCTGTCTTTTCAGAGAGAACACTTTATCCATCTACCAAAGCTAACTGCCTAGTGAATCCATTTGTCACCTGGGATCAACTGTTCCAACTATTATCAGATCCATTCCCTTACTGTTTAGAGGTAGCTGGGAGTTACAAAGACATATATTCAATTCCAGTCAATGCACATTTATTACATGCCTGCTATAATAATTACGACAAGTTATATTTTATAGGGTTTTAAAGTTCATAAGGCGATTTTAGCACACTATCTCACTTGAGCCTAACAGCAACCCTACAGGTACTGCGAGTATGATTCTTCTTATTTTGTAGATGAACAAATGGGGGCTCAGAAAACTTCAGCGCTGCCTGACAAAACTAGTGTCACAAGCAGAAATGCCACTGTACTCTCTTCATGACTCCAGGTCTAGCATTCAATCTCCTAAACCATACAATAAATAGACTTCAATCTAATATTTAATCAACAAACATTAAGTACCTATTATGTGCTAGGTGTTATGCTAGATATAAGAATCCAGAGACAAAAATGAAATGGTCTCTGCCCTCAAGAAGCTTACATGAAGACAGCATGCACCTATCTAAATTTCAAAATATATGCAATATTAATACAAATATTTTTAAAAATTGAGTAAATAAGTTATTTTGTCTATTATAAATACTCAAATTAACTATGAAGGACACATGAAGAAAGATGCTGTCTGCATCCAGAGAAAGAATTGATAGATGTATGTATAGAATAATTTTACATATAAATATATATAGGCATATGTATATATTTATATATATGTATGTAGTGTGTATGTGCATATATGTACGTATTTATGTGCTGATATATGTATATACACATGTGTATACACATGCATGTATGTATATTATATGCATAATGGCTACCATTAGGTACAAATACATACAAATACATGCATCTATATATACAAATATATGTGTATGTATAGAGCCATCTCTAGTGCAGGGAAGGGAGGGAAGAAAAAAGGGGGAAAAAGAAATTTACATGATAATTTTGTTGTATATTTGAAAGGAATAGCAAGTTGTGCATAGTAGATTTGTGGCTTTATGTGTAATCTTTATTATTGTACTGTGTTATGGAAATGTTTGTTTTATTACATAAATTAGGAATAAGTAAATGATTACAGTATCCATCTTTTGGAAGGGGGAAGGCATTAGCAGCTGAGAGCTCAGAAAATGTTTCATGTAAAATTTGCTAAAGGAGTTGACAATTGCACAAAAAAGTATATTTCAAGTTACTATGTTATGAATGCAAAAGAGAAGTTGGAAAAATGAAATGTTCTTGTGGAGGAAGGTTTCTGTGGTAGAAACACTATTCTAAGGTCCTGGCACATAGAGAATAGGATAGTTTTTCCTTAAGAGATATTGAAAATCCCCTCAAGACAATTGGCTCTAGGGATTGAGGCTTGAACTGTTGAGACATACATTCCTTACTGCTTAAATATAAATTGAGATAGGACATCATGGGCTAGAACTCCTGCCTCAGGCATCTGACCACAGCAGAATGACCAACCACAGTAGAGGAGAGCTGTATTGTGCTAAATATTCACAAGGTATACTTGACTTTTCTGAATGTCCTCCTGTTATGGCTTAATAAGCCTCCTTTTGTTTAAGACTGAATGCTCCAAAGTATTTCATTTCATTCTAGTATCAAATCTAAGCTACGAGGGACTAGCCTGAGTCAGGCATGACCTTTAGGAAGGAGATGATTTCTGAGCTGGGCTTTGAAGAATTTCAACAGGTAATTTGCCAGGAGAGAAAAAAAACATCATGCACTCATGAAGGTTGAAGGTTTAAGAGCCCATGGTATAGCAGAAATGAATGAATGAAAAAGAATTAATTAGGCACTTAGTATGTGCAAATTGTTGGTACAAAATAGTGCATAGACAAAAGTAAAAAAATAAATAAGATAGTCACTGCTCTCTAGGAGATTACATTCTTACAGGAGAATAAGGGCCATTCCAAGCCAGATTGAAAGGCTCAGAGCAGGGGTGGGGAACCTGAACCCTCAAGGCCACATGTGGCCTCTAGGTCCTCAAGTACACCCATCCTTTGACTGAATCCAAGCTTCACAGAACTTTTGTGAAGATTCAACAACAATCTATGAAGATTCAGTCAAAGGGCCTCACTTGAGAACCTAGAGGGCTACATGTGGCCTTGAATACATACCCTTGGCCCAGAGTTTGAAAGATTGTAGGAGCAAAGCTGATGATAATGGATCTTCTTTAGTGTTATTTATATTTTTTTTAAAAAAATCAGTTTCCAAGAATAAACCATCTGATGATGGCAAGGACTTTGATAGTAGAAGTTTACTCTTCTGGTTTTTTAGTAGCTGTGGCTGCTGAAAACCACCGGATTTGGAATCAGATTTTCTGGGCTCACATCAAGACACTGCTCCTTACTGACTATAAAACATTAGGAAAACTATCTCAACCTTTTAAGTCTCAATTTTCTCATTTGTAAAGTGCAGCTAAGGATACTCTCACTGCCTGCCATTTTGGGATGGATCAAGTGAGATAATGTAAAGTGCTTTGTAAATGGTGAATTGTTTTATAAATGAGGCCTAAAGCTTAGGTTAAAGGTGAAGAAATGGATACATACACAATGAGGATGATAATGATAACAGATAACACTCATATAGTATTTTAAATTTCCAAAGCCCTTCATACTCAAATCCCATTTTATTTTCAACAAGTTTCTGAGATAGAATGGTACTTTTATTTGACAATTTAGGGAACTGAGGCTTTGTAGATGGTCTTTTTGGGCACAAAGCCAGGAAATGTCAGAAGTGGGATTCAAATACAAATCATTTTGACTCCATATCCTATACTCTATTTGCTATGACTACTGATAGTATAATGACGTGAACTGATTGGTTTTGAAAGCATGTCAAGCATTAAAGGGAGTCCTTGTCTTTCATCTTACCTGGCTGGAAAATACAACAAAATGCCAGACCTGCAGGTAGTGCTACCTGTGTCCCAACCACTCTGTCGAAATTATATGCTGAATTAACATTTTTACTATCAGCTGTTGCTTTCTTACCCTGCCTATTTAGCCCTAATAGTCCAGGAGTGGGGAACCTGTGGCTTTAAGGCCACACATATGACCTTCTAGGTTATTGGGTAAGGCCTTTTGACCGAGTCCAAGCTTTACACAACAAACCCTTTTTTAAAGAGGATTTGTGGTAGGAATTTGGATTCAGTCTAAGGTATGTACTGGAGGACCTAGAGGGCCACATGTGGCCTTGAGGCCAAAGGTTCCCCAATCCTGGTACCCTAGACACCCACTGAGAACATCCTAGTCCTCACTTTACAAGGAGGAATTTGTGAAATTATAAGAAAGAGTAACCAATATCTAGCTAGATAGCTCTCAGGGTTAGTTGTGCCACCCCTCCCCACCCCATTCACGACTAAACCACCTCCCAAGACTCAGGGGTTGCTGAGGCATAACTGAGTAGAAAAGGGTGAGGGAGGGAAAACTGTGAATAAACATTTATACAGTAAGAAATATGTGCCAGACATTATCCTAAATGATTTTTAGAAATATTATCTCATTTGATCCTTACAACAATCCTTGGAATTAGGGCTATTATTATCCCCATTTTAAAGTAAAGGAAACTGTAAAAACAAACTGAGATTACATGACTTGCCTAGGGTCATGCAGATTTTTGCCTCAGGCTCTGGGGGGAATTTTGTTTTGCTTTGTTTTATTCATACTATGCCTTTCAGTAAATGCTAATTAAAGCTAATTTAATCAGGCTAGTTGAGTGTTAAAAAGGACCATATTGCTGGGGAATACCAAACTGTTCTCTAACTCTCTGCCTCTGGCCTAAAATTCTTAACCTTAGAATGATCAGCTCTTTAGGAAAAGTACAAAACATGTACAGACTGAGATAGGAGTTTTATAATTTTTCTGTTAGCACTTTAACTGGGAAGAGTTTGTGAGATTAGCTAGGTAATCCCCCTTTATATTTTCTCCAGACAAATCCCGGGAGATAGTGCAAGTAACAATATCCCCATTTGTTGAAGAAGAAACTGAGCTTCAGAGAGAATGAGGTATAGGTATGGTAAATATCAGGGGAAAGGAGCATTGATTCATTCATCTACTCAATTCATTCAACAAAAAAAATATTGATCTACTATAGTCAAGGCAGTAACAAGCTATGTATGATGGGGAAGAAGTATCAAATTATCACTTGTTGAGCTGTTTTTCAGTCATGTCTGACTCTTCATGATGCCATTTGGAGTCTTCTTGGCAAAGATCCTGGAGTGGCTTGCCATTTCCTTTTGGAAACTGAAGCAAAAGAGGGTTAAGTTACTCGTCCAGGGTCATGCAACTAGTAGGCTTTTGAGACTGCATTTGAACTCGGGAGCATGAGGTATCTAGTTATCAATAAAAGCAGGCAAAAATGAAAGTAAAAAGATTCTCTTGATTTTATGTGAAGCATCTGGACAAATAAGTAAAGGGCAAGGAAAAGGTACAGAAACCAAATGCAATCTTCACAATTCTGCTTTCAGCCTGCCCTACATAGTAAGTAAAATAGTCTGTGTTCTTCTTCCACATATGAGGAAGAACAGAGCTGTTCTAACAACTGACTGCTAATCTCATATTCTTTTAATTCATTAAATAAAGCTTTCTGAAAGACTTCAGCAATGGAAATCATCCCCTCTTCTCCTCCACACCCCCCCCACTTTTAAAAACAGGTAACATGATTTTCTCTCAAAGCTAGCAGTGAATTGCAATATCACATTTTGTTTATACGTTGCACAGACCTGTCTAACACGTTCTGCTTTGATCTGGCCAAGAACAATGGACAGCTGCAATAAAGTTTATAATTAGGACTTTGCACATTAGCAATGCAAAAGCATACAATTCCCAAATTGTGGACATTAATCTCTGCTAAGACATTAGGTGTTAATGTGCCCATAAGAACAAATGATCTACTTTTTGGAGTAGAAATTACTTGCTTTACTATGAGTTTTTTTTTTAAGATAATATCTCATCTTGTTAAAGAATTTCTGTAAGTAGTAGGTACTTATATTTTTAAAAGATAATCTATTTTTTTATTTTTATGCGATATAAGCTAATTACACAGGTTAGTAAAATCCACAAATTTGTCAGTTTGGTTTTGTATTCCTCTGTTCTCAGTTTACTTTTAAAGGGTCTTTCAGAGGCAGCACTTTGAAGTCCTTTGGAAATTTAGTGAAAGAAAGTTGTAATGCTACCATGGTAATAACTCATTCAGATTGCTATTTTAGAAATCTTTATGCAAATGCTGTCAAATTGTCTGATACTGCCCAATGTGAGCAGCATTACTTTAAAAATCAAATGAGTGCTTTAGTCTACATGTTTACATTGGAATCTCAGGTAAAAGACAAAACCAAAACAATACAAAATAATTCAGACCAGAAAAAAAAAAGAGTTTTAGCTTGACCTATGTCAATAATTCAGGATAACTGGGGTATAATGGAATAAGAAGCAAAGTAGTGGTCAAGAAAATGGGCTCTAGGGCTGGTATGGCTCCTGCTACTTATTGATGTCATCCCAAGCAAGCAAACCCACCTGGGACTTAGTTTCCTTATACCACTTCCCAATGGCTGGCTACATTCATATGCAGTTATAAGACTAAGGACTGCTGGTTCAATCACATTCTCTTTTCTAAAAAGTCATTCAAAACCAGATAGTTTACACAAATGACACTCTTAAAGTAGGAAGGTATCTTTTTTCAGGAAAACTTCCCCTAGACAACTGAGGGAAAATGAGTATTTGCAAAGAAGTGGTATCCATTCATGGCAGGGGCTAAATCTATCTATATTTTTTTCAATTTGTCCTTTTGTACTGAGGGGAACATCTCCTTCTCCATCCTAAAAAGTAAAAATGAGTCCTTTCAATCTGATTTGAAAGGAAATGGAGTTCTGAAGAGATGTCACAGGAGAACTTGAAGGAAGCTTGAATCATCAGTCTTCAAGGCCCAAGAAAGCTGGAGTTTAGTACCACTATATTTGAGCTACACTTCTGAAGGACACAGTTTATACTCCCACCTTCTTACTGAATGCCATTGGCAGTTTACTTTCTAATAGCTCAGGATTGGTATGTGCCTCACAATAAACAACCAACATTTCCAGAAGCCTCACACCAAACACCTCCAGAATCATGAGGGCCAATCTATTCTCACCTTCCTCAGCAATTCTTATCTTTTACTTTGCAAGGTCATTGTGTTAAAACAGTATCTATAACATTTTTCCTGGGCTGGACCTGACACACCAGAGCCTTGGAAGTTTACGTTCAAGGCTGGAAGAAAATAAGACACCTGCAAATGACTCAACAATTAACAAAAGGGGATTTATTTAGCCATATCAGAAGATGATTATTCAACCTGGATAGGCATTGAGAACACTTTGAGTTGAAGCCACTGAGAGAATCTCCCATCCTGGGAATTCCACAACCAAAGCAAGCTTAACCTGTATGGGAGGAAGGGTTAGGATATTGCTTCAACCACACAAATGATAGAAAACACAAGGGAAGGCAGAGCAGTGGCGATTACACAATACTTGTTCACCCCCACCCCCACCAAAAATAAAAACCAAAAATAATGCAGCTAAAATAGGAAGTAGGTAAATCAGAAAGTCTTGTCAGCAAGTTTCTCTGATAAAGGTGTCATTTCTAAGATATATAGGGAACTGATTTAAATTTATAGGAATATGAACCATTTCCCAAATAATAAGAGGTCAAAATATAGGAATGGTAAGTTTTCAGAGGAATACAAATTATAAATAGACATTAAAAGTGCTCCAAATCAGTCATAATTCGGAGTTATACAAGTTAAAAAACTATAAGGTTCTACCTCACACTCATCAGTTTGTCAGAGTTGAAAAACAATGGAAAATACTGAATTTTAGAGGGGTTTTAGGAAAACAGGCATATCAACACACAATTGGTAGAGCTGTGAATTTGTCTAGAAGTTGTGGAAACCAGTTTTTAACTATATCCAAAAAGGACCTATTATGTGCAAAAAGTATTTACAATAGCTTTTCTTTTTTTACAGCCGTAAAGATCTGGAAACTAAAGTTTCCCCTAAATTGGAGAATGGTTAAATAAATTATGGGATATGAATGTAATAAAATATTATTGTTTCATAACAAATAATGAAAGGGAGTTTCAGAGAAACCTGGATGAATTTACATGAACTGATGCAGAGTGCAGTGAGCAGATCTAAAACAATAACATATCAAAATAAACTGTACAATATCAACAACATTCAAAAGACAATCAACTTTGAAATATGTAAGAATTCTGCTCAATACTATGACCAGTCACCATTCTGGAGGATCAGTAAATAAGTATGCTATCTACCTCCCGACCAAGAGGGATTAATGGTATAGAATATGTGTGTGTGGGAATGGGGTATAGATGGAAAGAAAAACAGAGATGGAACTTTTGACTTTTAAAATTATCAGATAGATACTTTAAAATGAAAAAAAAATTTCTTTACAATTACCAGTTCAATTTCATATGTAAAGTCTTTAATCCACTTTTGAGAACTTATTACTAAAATATACTCAAAGCCTGAATTTCCATACTACATACATTTGGAAACCAATCATATAAAGATGTATATAGTTCTTAGAGAAAAATTTTAATCTAGTTGTTTTCTCAAAACATACTATTTTATTTAATTCTAAAGCTTTTACATTACATGTTTGTCTTATTTCTTTGTCTAATCTCCCTCTTTCTAGCATATAATCCCTTTATTATAATTTGACCCCAAATATAGGTTAAAAATGTAAGAATTTTTACACTTGCATCTGATTACAGTAACGCAGAGATGTTCCCATATCAATCTATTAATAGATTTAGTATTGTATTAAAAAAATTTCTACTGCTCACCTGCCCTGATGATAGAAATTTTGTATGAAAGGAAAAAGGAGGGACATAGTTACAACAATGTCAACACTTGCCCCCTCAAGGGCACAGACTAACTTGACATATACCATAAAGGGGAAAAATATTAATTTAGTAAAATATGAAAAATTCCTTCTGGCTTGCATGTTTTTATGTGAGTGGTTGAATATAGGTCTGGTTTTTACTTTTTCTCATCCATATTTGCATTTAAAAATGGAGTTGGTACAAACATAAGTTTACAATAGCTCTCTTAGCATAGGTCAGTGGTGGGGAACCTGTGGCCTTGAGGCAACATTTTGCCTTCTAGGTCCTTGGGTGTGGCCTTTTAACTGGGTCCAAGTTTTACAGAACAAAACCTTTTTTAAGGGGATTTGTTCTGTGAAGTTTGGATTCAGTTAAAGGGCCCCACTTGAGGACTTAGAGGGTCAAATATGGCCTCCAGGCCACAGGTTCCCCACCCCTGGCATAGATCAAGCATGAAATTGACAAAGATGAAATGACTATAAAAACAAGCCAACGTTTTTATGTTTCACTTAGATGGACACTTCTTGGAAGTGCCATAGCAAAAATTCTTAGACACTTAAGGGTTGACTTGATAGATAGCCTCTGAGGTCCATTCTAAGTTAGAGATTTTGTCATTCTTTAATTGAGCTTAAAGACATGTTAAACTTAAAAAAAAAAACCCTTTTCACAGCAAAGATATTTCAATCAGACTTTTACTCACCGGGAAATTTAGCTTCTGCAGAACCAAGCTATCACCCTAAAAGGTAACAGAGAGCCATATATTGGGCATGAACAGACTGCAACATATTAAAAATAAGGAGTCTTTTAAGAGAATCTATATAACATAAATGATTAAGGAAAAGTTTGATAGGAAAAAATATGGACTACCTATGTACAGATTAGCTAGAGATACTCAATGTACAGCTTTTGTGTTATATTAGTATCCATGAGATTCTAAGAGAATGTGAAGAAAACCTCCAAAAACTTGGGTGGATGACCTTTGACAGATTTATGCCAAAATGGATGAGAATTGTACTGGGTTGTTAGGCATGGATGTCTGGCAAGCTGAATTATTCGACTGAATAGAAACATTGATAAATACAGATTCCTTGACATACTAATATATATTTTATATGTACTGATTTTGTGTAGTTATTCTACATGCATTTCCTTTCAAATTAATATCACTTTAGAATTATAGACAACATTAGGAGGCAGACAATATTCAGGTTACTATGATTTATGTGGAACAAAATAACAGTATTTTAACTCTTAAATATAAGAAGTAATGGCAGAGATGATACAAATCATCAGATTTAAAAACAAACTTTTCTTCAGAATGAGTTATCCTTTTGCAAATTTACTTTCCTAATTATATTTGCTTAGGCTTATATTAAAATTATCTTGAATTTTCTCCACACAAACATACTCAGCAAAAAGAAACAGCTGCTTTGTGTGCCAGGTAGCTTGTGAACCCACCATAGATTCTAAATTTAATGATAAATATTTCACAAGGTAAAGTCCTACACATAAGTATGAAAGATTTTAATCTATATGGAACATAGAACTTATTGGCAAAATAGCAGAAACTATTTAATAAGTGGGCCAAAGCCATGTTTAATGTTAAAGTAAACTAAGTTCCATAAGGGTGGGATTTTATTTTATCTAATCTTTAATCTCCATATAAATATTCTGAATTCAGTAGGTAATTAATATTTTTTGAATTGAATTCATAAATTAAAACTACTGATAATATAAAAAATCATATGTATTTGCTACCTAAAGAGTTGGATTGAAAGACATCTGAGAAATATGAAAACTTACCTTTTCTACAGAAAATACAGAATGATTCTTAATTCCCCTTCAGAAGATATAAGGACATTATGCCTTACTCAAAGGTCATATTTATGCTGGGAAAGAGATCGTTAGGAAAATTGCCTAGGAAAAAGAAAACAGCATTGAGAATATATTACAGTAAATTTTTCAAATTGGCTATCTAAATGTACAATTACAATGTACAACCCCCTCCCCCCCCAAAATGCTAAACCTATCATTTGTTTTCTTCTCTTTATAGTTATATTCTTTATACCATCTTCATATGCAGTGATAGGTTATATGACCATGGCCCTCTTTTTACAGATGAAGAAACATAAACATAGAGATATTTGCCCCTTTACATAGTAGAGATCTGGTAACAAGTCTACTAGAAGGAAAAACACCAACATACATATGGCTAACATTTTCCAAATCAGACTTTCTGTGTAAATGAACAATGGTGCCCTTTTGAGAATTGATTATAATTTCACTTTGAAGTTTCTTCAAACTACAACCAAAAGCTAACTTCAGTGAAAAATCTGAGATTTTAATGTTAACCTGTATTTCTAATACCAAGCTTTATGACCATGAATAAGTCACTTAACCTTTAAATGTTTAAGTGCATTTCCTCCTAGAAAAAAAAATGGAATATCCCAAAACAGTGTTGAAAGTGCTTATTAAACAGTAAAGCTTACATAAATGAGAATTGTTGGTACAGGTTAAAAGGGGATAAATGAGGGGATTAAATCAAATACCACTAGGTTTTCTTGAGGGAGTAGCTTTGCTTTAAGTGGAAGCTTTCAGAAAGAAAGTTGATGCCAAATGTTTTCTTTCTAATGAAAATAAAATTGTCATCTTCAAGGAAAATTTTATCATGCATCCATTACTGCTTTCGAAATTTGGAAAGCCAATATGGGAATGCTTTGGAGTTTTTCAAAATAATGTTTAAAAATAATAAGAACATAGGGGTTTGGAAACCTTCACCAATTAAATTTCAATTAAATTGCTTTTAATTAGCTTATCTCAACTCAAAAAGCATTTTTTTTAATGAAGCGATACCCACAGAGGCTGCTATGAATATGCCAGCATATTCCCAGATTTGAATTGCAAGATACAATAGATTCTCTTCTTGGAAGATGAAACTAAAACATTTATTCAAACACCAAAAAGCCAAATCCATTGTAGTAACCAAGAAATCTATACACATTATCAATCTCCAGGCACCACCATTCCCAAGCCTTCCCTCCATGGGGCCTCCCCCACAAACTCCGTGAAGCAAAATCACTCCCTCTCTCACTCATGCTAGCTTCTCTGCTCTCTCTGCCTCCTCTCTCTCTCCAAGCTCCAACTCATTCCAACTTCCTGCTCTACCCCTTCCTGCTCCACTCATTCAGCAAGCTCCTCCCAACACAGGCTCATACAACTGAAGCTTCCATGTGACTCAAGCAGATCACATAAGTCTGTTAATGGACAAGAAAGATCTTTTCATTAACAATACATTAACAATACAGAGGGGTTGGCCTTGGAATCCTGAAGACCTAGGTCTAACTTTTGCTTAAGATATACAGTAGTAGTTTAATCATGGGCAATCCATTTAACTTCTCAATACCCTCAAACAGGTTTAAGTTAGAGATGAGTTGTTGGTCTGAGATAGCAGAGGCAGTTTCATACTTGGAGTTACCATCCCTATGAAATCATAGTTCAATACCTCTCAATTCCCTTGCCCCTCAAATGTGTAAGACACACTGCTAGAAACTGAAAATATACAGACAGCAGAACAGTCTCTGTCTACAAGCAACTTACATTCTACTGGAATGGTAGGGAAGATGATGGAGATGCTAGGAATAAAACATGAACCCAAGTAAATATAAAAGAATTTCTCTCTGGGGGCTTTAGGGCAGAGGACTAACAACTAAGAAGTTCAGGAAAGACACCAAGTAGGAGGTGCTACCTGCATGCAGCCTTGAATAAAGATAAATATTTCCAGAGTCAGACATAATGAGGGAGGATTTTTTAACCATAGAGATCAGGCTGTTAAGGGACTGAGGTGGGAAATAATAGATGAGACAATGTGTGACTGGAAGCCTGGGAAGTTATTGCATTTTTTTAACTGCTAGGCTAAGAATTTTATTCTGAAGATTTTTTGAGTAGAGGACTGACAGATCTAAGTTTTATTAAAATCTTATTGGAGTGGGGGATATTATATAGGTATCAGTAATGTTTAGCAATTGACTCACCAGGGGAGGAGGGATGTGTGTGCTAAATCCTTTCAAATTTAATCTTTATTACTAATATTTTCTCCACCACTCTTTAAAGTCTAGATAATCAAAAAATTATATATCCAACCCTGATTTATAGTATTTGCCAGCTTCTGAAGTATGTGCTCACAATGAAAATTTAACAACCAGCTCTCAAGTTGGGTATGAGCTGGCTCAGGCAGACCTCTGGATATCCAAAACTTATTTCAAAAAGTAAAACAATCTCTTAGTGAAACTCTGGTAAAGCACAGAGGAAATTACAATTCAGAAATTGAGAAATTGTTTTTCAAATCTTCCTAAGTTAAAGTTTTAAAATGGCCTCATAGCACTTGGCAATTAAAATAACAAAAGAATTCAAATGTTTTAATGCATTCATGAAGGCACACATACCAGTGTGTATATATTTTTGGAGAGTATTTGGAATTAGGTATACAGGAACACATTTATACAATTGCATGATCATACATACATGTATAACATATAAATATATACATATGTGTATATACCTGTATATCATATGTATATTTATGCACACACAGTTGAATGTGGGTATGTGTGTGTATTTCACATATCATCCCTCATCAAAAGCATGTCTCTCTAGGCCTTTTCTAGGTGGCAAAAAGAATCAGATAGACAATGGTCTCTCAAGACTTCCTTGCCTTGGGCTAATGAAGATAATGAAGACAGAGAACTACATTACAAACACGTTTAAAGTTTTATTACACTGTAAGCCTGTTGGGAATAAGGATAACATTTTAAAACTAAGAGGACTTTAGAGACTCATGGTCCATTTAACTCACTTCTCCATGCTGCTGTAGAGGAAACTGAGGCCCAGAGAGAAGACAACACATTAATTTATGCTACTTATTTTGTGTTCTTTCCAGTGCTAGAACTACAGTGAATGCTAAAGTATTGATTAATAATTAATATTTCCTACTTATAAACCAATTTAACTTTTCAAAATAATTTTGCATAATCTCAATGGTAGAAATCAAAGTGTTGAAGTATGTGTTTAAAAATAAAGCTAGTATTTGTGCTGCTTTCAGATGAAAAGGGTAAACAGTCTATATATTCTACACATGTATTTTATTAGTATTTCTCATTTGCCTTTCTGCTTCTGAATTTGTATGAATTAATTCTGCCTTGCACTCTTTACAAGCATTTCCCCCCTTCCTCTTGCTCTCATATTTTCTATTTATTTTTATTACTTCTTTTTCATTTTTTTTAATCTCATTTTCCTTAATATTTTTCACTGTGTTCCTGATTTTCTCCCTATTCTTGCCTTGTGATGTGGTATTACTCATGGGTGAAGGAAATAATCAGGATTAATCAAAAGATAAACAATTCTTCTGTTTTTTGTGTCTTCTTCCTAACCATGCCAGCATTCTTGCAATTGAAGAAGTTTGACCCCTTTTGAAGGGTTCTATATCTATTTGAACTAGATATCACTCCTAATGGTTTCAGCAGACTTTCAGTCACTGAGGCTTGATCAAAAGACATCAAATGAGATAATATTTGTATAGTCTTACACATTGTTGGTGCTTAATAAATACTTGTTCCCATCCTTCAAAGCTTGGAATCCCCCATCTGCCCCTGTTATGTTAATGAAAATGGGAAGATCTTGCTCATACATTAATAGGCCCATGTGACCTGCTTAAGTCACATGGAAGCCTGAGTCACATGAGTCTCTGGTGGGAGGAGCTTGCTGAATGGCTGGAGCAGGAAGGGGTGAAGCAGGAAGTTGGAGTGAGTCAGAGCTGGGAGAGAGCTGGTAGGAGTTGCAGCTTGGAGAGACAGAGAGCAGGCAGCAGCCTCTACAGTGAGTGAGAGAGGGAGTGATTTTGATTAAGGGAGTCTGCTTGTGGGAAGGCTGGCAGAGGGAAGGCTTGGGGATGGCGGTGCCCCCTGAAATGAAAATGTGTATAGATTTCTTTGTTGCTGTGATGGATTTAGCTTTCTGGTGTTTGAAAAAATATTTTGGTTTTGCCTTCAATGAAGAGAGTCTGATTTATCTTGCAATTCAATCCTGGGATTTCACCTACATATTCATAGCAGCCTCTGTGGGTATCACATTGGCGATATAGCCCCATGTCTGCTTACCATGCATTGTGTCTTAAGATTATATTTTGTAATATTTTTCATATTCACCTCCTTTTTGCATTCCTCTTACTATCCACACCTTTATCACATCTCTCCTGGATTTTCCAATAAATGGTAATTCTGTGTCCAATGTCTCTTCTCATTTTGTTTTGCATGCTGCTTCTACATTTGTCTTCTAAAATATCACTTTGTGAATATAACTTATTCTGTGTGTTAGATTGAACTGACAAGGATGTCAATTATATTCCTTATATTTCGTTAGAGCTACTCTGAACCAAATACTTTCTTATCAATAGCTGATGTTTACAATGATATAAATTCAATAATAATAATCACAGTAACGTCACTAACAGTAGCTAGCATTTACACAGCACTTTAAATTTTGCAGGTGTTTATATATGCTACCTCATGTGAGATACACATTTGGTCCTTGCAACAACCCTGTGATCTTAGGTAAAATTATTATTCTAATTTTACAGACTTAGGAAACTGAGGCTAAAAGGGATTAAGTGGATTATTTTCCAGGGCCACATACCTAGTAAGTATCAGGGGTATGATTTGAATTTAGGCCTGCAGGATTCCAGGTCATTGCTCTATGAGCAAAACTATGAACTAAACTAAACTAAACACCTAGAATAAAACCCTAACGAATGTAAAACGCCCCAAAATAGTATCATTGTGCTATACTATTAAGGATATATATGGTAACCCTTCCTGTTTAACTATTTTTTTTAAACCAGCAAAGTGGTGCTCTTTGCATTTACTAGTTGGTAACTACACTTCCATAATTGTGGTTTACAGAAATGAATTATTGCTTACTTCAACTTGTGGTTTTGATGAAATCTCAAGAGAAAAAGAAGACACACACACACACACACACACACACACACACAGATGTCTCTAATGAAGATATCCTTGTCAAGTCACTCTGAGAATACTTTCATACTCCATTAGAATGGAAATGAAAAGGCAGTTTATATATATATATATATATATATATATATATATATATATATTCTAGAACTTCAGTTCTTGGCCTGTGATAGGCCCAGTAATAGGAGGAGAAGAGGAGTAAAAACTCAATTCGATCCCATCTTGACCATTATAAGGAAAAACTGATACCCAAGCTCAAATGCAGCATTGATTTACTACCAGTGAGACTCTGGGCCAGTTATTTAACCTCTGTTTGCCTTAATTTTTCTACTAATAACAATCTATTTCCCAGAGTTGTAAGGATCAACTAGTTAATATTTTTAAAGCATTAGTTCAATGTCTGACAGAGTAAGCACTTCATAAATGCTTGTTAAGAAAGGATATCTTTAACTTAATTTGTAGCTTTGGTAGAGACAAAAGAAGCAAAATGTGCTTGAAATTCTCTGCTTTTAAGCAGATTTCTCCAACTTCTACTCACCACCTCCTTCCACCACTTACAAGGACTTATAAATAACTTTGGTTTTTCCTGTTGTCATTGTTCTGGATTCCTTAATGATTTCTCTACCCTTTGGGAAGTTATGAAGTCTGTGAATAAGAGAAACCGAAGCAACAAAGTTCCAAGTACAATCAATTTATTAGCAAAGCTAGCGATTGCTAGTAAATGAGGTCTGAGGGTCTTCAGAAACCAAAGCAACGCCTGACAATCAAGGAAGTTCTTTCATAGTAAAGTGACATTATCTATCATTTAGCACTGTGGATGTTACTGATTTACAATTGGCTAGAATCAAAGAATGGGGATTTTGCATAACTTGGGAATTTTTACACAGCTTAGAATATCTGCCATTAGCCCTTCATGAGATACATTTGGCATTTATCTTAAGCAAGTTTCTCTTAAAAGTAGGTAGGTGTGACTTACAAAAAAGAAATAGGGAGCTAAAGTTGCAGGCTTAAGGAGTTTTAAACTCATATAATGAGAGAATAGCAACTTGATTAGTTTGAATAATACTTAATGAAATAAAGTAGTATATCAAATTTCCATATCACTTGAGACAATTACAAAAGACTCACAATAGTATATGCTATCCACATCCAGAGAAAGAACTACGGAGTCTGAATGCAGGTCAAAGCATATTATTTTCTTTTTTTTTTCTTTCTTGTGTTTTTTCCCTTTTGTGCTGATTCTTCTTTCATGATATGACTAATTTGGAAACATACGTAGTATAGTTGTATGTGTATAGGCTATATCAGATGGTACATTGTCTTTGGGAGGGCAAAAAGGAGGGAGGGGAAAATTTTAGAACTCAAAATCTTATAAAACTGCATGTTGAAAAATAAAAACAAATAAATAATTTTAAAAGAAAGAAGGGGTGAAAAAAAACATTTCAAAATCACAACTCTCCCCTTTGATATCTTCAAGAGGCATACCTATTTGATCAGAATATAGAAAA
Organism: Trichosurus vulpecula; assembly: GCF_011100635.1. Classification (NCBI taxonomy): domain Eukaryota; kingdom Metazoa; phylum Chordata; class Mammalia; order Diprotodontia; family Phalangeridae; genus Trichosurus; species Trichosurus vulpecula. Next base: position 118,678,585 of record NC_050579.1, on the reverse strand, counting down.
AAATCATCAATATCTAATGAACCCTATATCAATTCATGTATCATTCCATCAAAATCTTTCAACATAAAGTAACAATTACAGAATCAAAAAGGTTGAGTTAAATCTATGTTTACAGAGCCACTTATTAACACTCATGATTAATTAATTTTAAGAAAGTCTTGATACTGCAAGTACTGCAACAGTGATTGTGAGATTTAAAGAGAAGAGAGCATATTTAATTAGCATTGTGAGTATGCCTCCTCTAATACATTAACCCTAATATATGGAAATATGGATCAGAAGGCCTTTGTTCCTGTACAGAGTTACTGAGGTCCATTCTTACTTCTTTGCTTTTGGCATTTGGGCCACTCTGTACCAATTTTAGAAGGGAAACTAATATATTACTAAGAAAACATAGCAAACACAAACATCATGAGCCAAAAGACCAAAAAAAAATACATCAAAGCAAAGGCCTATGTTAACTGCTGTGAGTACAAACAGTCCCTGTCCACAGAAATCTCAGATTCGAACAGAAGAGATATATGGAACATTTAATAACATCAATTCCTCATGCAACCTGGCAACACACTCCCAATGTTCATTTAAGTGGGGAATTTTCATCTCGAGTACCAGATGTCCCAGGGTAGTCAGCAATACTTAAAATGGGCCCTTCCAGTTAGGGTGAGATCTGCTGGTTTGCCAGAAATTCTTGATGTCAAAGTTATCTACAAGGTAGAAATTACATAGCAAAAAGTCCAAAGACCCAGTCTTTACTGCAATCCCTGCTTCATTAAATTCTTTCAGTAAGTTTGCTTAAGTCTGATGGTAAAAAAGTCTCAATACAATTTAACACAATCTACAAGGGTCTGACTTGGAAAATGAACCCTCCTTTCTCTTAAAATTATAGCAGTGAGATGTCAAAATAGAAAAGTAATTTCAATTGTTAATGCAATTTTATATATAAAATTCTTAATCAGATTTTGAGAACTTGGCACCAACACACACTCAGAGTCTATATCTTCTATTAGAAACATTTGCAAGCCAATCATACATTCCTAATTCTTAGAGAAAACATTCTGATCGTGTTACTTTTCTCAAAATTTCTAGTCCATTCAATTATAAAACTTTTACATTCTTATCTAATTACTCAGTTTGGAGGATGATATCCTCATACTACTCTGATGGAATATAACTATTAACAAGGAAAATGACAAAGCCAGGAACTCATCAAATTCAAATTGAAAGCAGTAATATATTTCCTACTTACATCCCATTATAATAAGTCAGATGTTTCAATATTACTCTAATAATTAATACACATAGTATTACAAGAAATTTTAGTTTACCTGCCCTGATTATAGAACTTTGCTATTAAAGGGGGGGAAATGAGGATACAGTTATGATGATAACAAGACTTTTCCATCAGTTGCAAAGATTGACTTTATATGAGCCATAAAAGAGGGAAAAAAAGCTTAACTCTGTTTGATTTGAGACATAAGTCTTATCTGTCTGTCAATCAGGTTGCAATGTTCCACTGTATTCATAGGGTGTAATCCAGGCTCACAATTAGCCAAGTGGGGAAATTTCCTATTGTAAGGTTAATGAGGAATAGGATTTTCCCCACCCATCAATAGGCCTCATGTGGAAGCCCATTAAGGGAAGCTTGCTTAGGGGAGGTTTGCTTCCACACCCTTTGGCTCTAAGCTAATTAAGCACTGAGTCAGGAGGGTTGTGATGACTTCTGGCTATGAGCCTATTAGCTAAAAGATTATATGTATTCTGAGATGTGAGCTTTTTGCTCTGGAGGCTTGCTTACAAGAAGGATCTTGTGATTCCCTGGTTGAGACTCTGAGTAGCCAGATGTTCAGAGCTCCCTGACTGCTCAGAGGTAAAGGCTCTCTCCAAGCAGTGGTGAATGTAAAGTATACATTGCAGTATTGTTTTGATTCAGGCAGTAGAGCCCTATCTGTTGGTCTTTATTTCTCTTCTCTGTATTTTCTGTGTTTGTCTTTTATGTAATTAAAGAAGATTGTTGACCTCTGAAATAGCTGTCTTACCTAATAAAGCAGATAAAAGAACCTGCACTAGCAGCCATCCTGAGTGTCCAGTGTGGTTGCCTTTACACCTGTTCAGAGGAAAAACAGCACAACTGGGGACTAAGTCAAGAGAATCCTACTTTCATCTTTGCAAGGTCATCACCTTATCTTTTTCCTGATGCCAGACATAGAACTACAGCAGTTCTATGCATTTACTTTGGGAAATACATGGCATTCCCTTTAAGTGATAGAGCACTGGCTTAATTATGATTCAAACATCAAAACTCAGAATAATATCAAATTTTAGTTCCATTAAATTTTACCTCAAATAGCAAAATTTTTCAACTCACAGATTAGGACAAATTATTGTTACTTTTCTTATGCCTCGATAAATTTAAAGACATTGTATTAACCTATTAATTAATAATTACATTCTGGACTTTTACTCATATCACTGACTATCTCCCAACAGTGAGCCATGGTTGTTATTTTCCAATTTAAAACAAAATACACCCCATTAAATATTTAATAGTTTTCCAAAAGAAATTGTCACATCCTCTTAAGAGTTCAATTCATAACAGCCTCCAGATAAAAAGGGAAGTTAAGCATTTCTGATACAATGGTTGTTCAAATTTCACAATGTAAGAAAGATTTGAGATATACAACAAAAACATACACAAGGCTGTGCATATAAAACATTATCAATCAGTAATATTCATTCAGTCAAATGCATTGTCAAATTATCCCATATACAAAATAATTTATCTTATAACCCCTGGAAATTTTATACTAGTCATATCTTAATCTAGTATGGAGTAATTACACTCAACAATAGTTTATATAGTACTTACCACATGCAGGCTTTTTCTTCATTTATAAAGCTTAATTTAAAGATTTTCAAAACCATGCCTTCTGTAGTACTTTAAGATGTATTTTTTTAAAGAAATTATTTATAGTTTGTATTTCTGAAATGTATCAACAATTTAACTTTTGATGTCAATTTTATTTTTTTAAAAGCACTTTTTAAGTGGCAGAGCATTTTATCCAGTTGAATTCCTATGAGGTCTGAATACTACATTGCTTATCCTCTGCAGAAGCACTTCAAATTTATGTGCTTCTTCCAAAAACCCTGGGAGGTAGATGTGAATATTTCATCTCAGTGTAAATGAGATCAGAACAAAAATTTCAACTAAATCAGTTCTTGATTTATAAGTATTAATGGCAATATTTAAATCTCATTTTTTTCTCAGGGGTTTTCAGTTAGCTCATGTGCAAAAAACTTCATGGTGGTACTCTCAGTTCCCCATAACTGTTTCCTTATTTGTATAAATCACCCAAAGAGACAATGCAATTCCCTTATTTCCTTACTTAACCTTTCTGTTTTGGCACTCCCAGCTCCCCATAGCTGTTTATTTCTTTAAATACAAAAAGCCAAATCAATTCCTTCTATTTTCCTAACTTATCCTTACAGGTATATCTTTTCTTTTGTCTTTCATAGGGGAGAAGGCAGAGCAATTGAGATTAAGTGACTTGTGCAAGGTCACACAGCTAGTAAGTGTGTCAAGCCTCTGAGGTCAAATTTGAACTCAAGTCCTCCTGACTCCAGGGCTGGTGCTCTGCTCACTGAACCACCTAGCTGCCCTCTTGCAGGTATATCTTAAGAGAGGAGATCAAAGGTATATCTTTCCTTACTCTGAAGCTTTTTAGTTGTAACTCCAGCAGCAAAAAGCTACTATTTTTTTACAAAGTCCTTTAGCATAACTCCTTAAACCAGACCAAAGAAACTATTTTCTCTATCACTCAGTTAAGTTGTATTTGTTAAACTTCCACTTAACATTTCAAAGTCTTATGAAATTTCTTTTTTAATCTTATATTGATGGGGGACAGGAGATATGCAGTATTTGTTAAAGTGAAAATTCCTCAATCTTTTTTAATTCAGTGGGACTCAAACCCTTATTTTGATTTCTTTTTTCAAAACTCCAAAACCATTTACTTTCAAACTTTCTATTGACACTATGGCAGTGCAAGTAGACTCCTAATTTCCCTTAACTCTCTACCCATTCTTCTCTTATCCCTATCTGCTTATACTTCCTTCCTTCCTACCTTTTTATATCCCTCCAATAGATTTTGATTAAAACCCTTCAAAACTGCCCGTTAGAAGAAACAGTCATCCTGTAGGGGCAAAGGCAAGATTGCAGGATAAAGGCAAAGACTTGCCTGAGCTCTCCAAAATACCCACCAAACAACTTTAAAATACAGCTTCAAAATAACTTCTGGAGCATCAGAACTAACAACAGAATGAGGTAAAACAATTTTGCAGCCCAAGAAAACTTAGAAGATTGGCAGGAAAGATCTCTTACACTGGGGTGAGACTGGAGTGCAGACTAGCACAGGCTGCACCATGGCAAGCCTGCAGCAACAGGCTGTGGGGGTGATTGATGTGTGTGGTGGCTTCCAGAGTTCTGTCTTCAGAAACATTAAAGGGATCAAACAACTGGTCACATGGACCTTAGAAAGGTCCTTATGCTCCTTACAAAGTGGAATTGGTCAAATGGAAAAGTAAGTACAAGAGCTAATTGAAGAAAATAATTCCTTAAAAATTAAAATTGAGCAAATGGAAGCTAATGACTTTATGAGAAATCAAGAAACAATAAAAACCAAAGAAGACAATATAAAATATCTCATTGGACAAACAACTGACCTGGAAGATAGATCCAGGAGAGATAATTTAAAATTTTTTTGGACTACCTGAAGGGCAGGATCAGAAATCATGGGAATCAATGGAATATTTATTTAAAAAGAAATGTAGTATGTATCTGAAACCAAACACAAGCATTATCTCTAATAGGGATAAGCTAAAAGCCACCCAATATGATCAGGTATGAAGAAAGGATGTCCGTTATTGCCACTATTATCCCTCATTGTATTAGAAATGCTCGTTACAGCAATAATAGGAAAAAAATAAAGAAGTAGAACAGGCAATAAGAAGAAATAAAACTGTCACTCTTTCCAAATGATATGATGGTATGCTTATATAATCAACTAAAAAAATAAATTATCAACAGGTTAAGCAAAGTTGCAAAAAATAGTATAAAGCCACACAAATCATCAGTGTTTTTACATACTACCAAAAATGTCCATCAGAAAGAGATTGAAGGAGAAATTCCATTTAAGTAACTGTAGACCATACAAAATATTTGGGAGTATACCTCCCAAGATAAACCCAGGCACTATATGAACACAATTATGAAACTCTTTTTGCATGAATAAAGTTAAATTTATAGAATTAGGGAAATATTAATTGCTCATGCATAGGCCAAATTGATAAAATAAAAATGACTATTCTGCCTAAACTATTTTACTTATTCAGTGCCAGACAAATGAAACTACAAAAATACTTTATTGAGGTAAAAAAAATTATAAAAAAAATTCACCTGCATAAACAAAAAGTAAAAAATATCAAGAGAATCAATGAAAAAAAAATGAAGAAAAGTAGCCTACAAGTAACAGATTTCAAACCGTATTACAGAATGGCAAAAGTCAAAACAATCTGGTGTTGTCTAAGAAATAAAGTGGTGGATTAGTGGAATAGGTTAGGTACGAAATACACAGTAGTAAATTATCATAGTAATCAAGAATTGGCAAACACAGTGATCTATGCTTTTGGAAAAGTATTCACTATTTGACAAAAACAGCTGTGAAAACTTGAAAATAGTTTGGCAGAAACTAGTCATCCAGCAACTTCTCACACCGTATACCAAGTTTGTACAGAATTTAGACATAAAAGGTGACACCATGAGCAAAATGGGGAAGCATGGGATAGTTTATATGTCAGATATATGGAAAAGGGAAGAATTTATGACCAAACAAGAGATAAAGAGCCTTATTAGATGTAAAATGGATAATTTTGATTACATTAAATTAAAAAGGTTTTCCACAAACAAAACCCATGCAGTGAAGTGTAAAAGAAAAGCAGAAAACTGGGAAAATTTTTATGGCAAATCTCTCATAAAGTCTTCATTTCTCCAGTATTAAGACAACTGACTTGAATTTATTACAAAGCAAGTCATTCCTCGATTGATAAATGGCCAAAGGATATGAATGAGCAATTTTTGGCATTAAAGCTAACTATAGTCATGAAAAAATGCCCTAAATAACTATTGATTAGAGAAATGTAAATTAAAAGATCTCTGAAGTACACCTTACACCTATCTGTTTGTCTAACAGGAAAGAAAAGAAAAGTGACAAATCTTGGAGGGAATGTGGGAAAGTTGGGAAACCAATGCCACCTTGGTAAAATTCTGAACTAGTGCAACCATTTTGGAGAGCAATTTGGAAATATGCCCAAATGGCTATAAAATTTGCATCCTTTTTGTACCAGGAATACCACTACTAGGTTTAGATCTCACAAAGATCAAAAAATAAAAAGGAAAAGGATGTATATGTATGAAAATATTTACAGTACCTCTTTTCATTGTGACATTGTGCCCCCCACTCAAATCAAAGTCAATTGCAAGTCATGTCATCATCTCCCTGTTGTCAAGGTTCTCTTGGAGAATGAAGGACAAACCACATAAAGGATTCAAGAGAAGTATCAGAGAGTACCTGGGGAAAAGAGAAGTTCAGTGTTCAAATGTCACAATAGAAATCTGTGAATAAGAGAAATTGAGGCAACAAAGTTCCAAGTATGATCAATTTTTTAGCAAAGCTAGCAATCACTAATAGGTGGAGTCTAAGGCTCCTCAATAACAAAAACACCACCTGACAGTCAAGTCAATTCATTTATTGTAAAGTGACATGATCAATTATTAGCACTGCAGATGTTACCAATTTATAATTGGCTAAAATCAGAGAATGGGAATTTTGCACAACTTGATGGTTTTTATACAGCTTGGAATATCTCTCATGAGCATTTCATGAGATACATTTGACCTTTATCTTAAGTAACTTTCTCCTAAAATTAAGTAGTGGGTGACTTATTAAAGAGAATTAGGGCAGTAAAGTTGCAAGCGTAAGAAGTTTTAAACTCAAATAATGAGGGAAAATAGTAACTTGCTTAAGCTTGACAAAGCCTTAATGAAATAAAGTAGAATATCAAATGTGAATATTACACAGGGTGGAAAAATCCTTGAAGAAGGTCAAAGGGACTGCATGATATCAAGGATCCAGGTTATTCATCTTTATGAATTGGAATGATTATCTCTTCTTCTGGGGCCCAAAAGTAGGAAGGAGAATGAGGGCAAAAAGTTGTGGAATTTCTTGTTGATGACCTTAATTTTCTCAATAAAGTAGGAAACTAGGTTACCTGGTATAAGTTTGGGGTCCTACAGGTCATGGGGGAAAAAGAAGTGAAAGTTGTATATTTTGCTACGGAAATTAGGTGGGTATATGGGGGGGTGGAGAATTGGAGCAAAGAAATAAGATGGGAGGGGGCAACCCAATCATAAGATAAAGATTTGTAAAGGTGAAAGTCAATAGCTTATAAAGGAATCATGTAATTAGAAGACCCATGAGGCAAGTGGAATCAGATGGACTCATAGAATGATGATGGTCCAAGTGACCAAAGACCACAATAAAGGTGAATAATAGGCTTAATGTGGAGAAAAGGTAGGGGAAGGCAGTTGCCTATCAGGGTACATTCGCAGAACAGAATTTCAAAAATGTATATATTTGAAGTGGTTCAATTCTGAGACATACTCATGTCCAAAGCATAACCATATTGGCCTGTGGAAATGAGAAAGAGTTCATCAGAGCTGAATAAGTTGAAGATTTTGTAAGACTTTGTCAAAGGGACTATTTAGATTAAAAAAAAAAATTGAAACCACCAATGATAATGGTTAGCAAGAGAGAGGTGAAGATTTCTGATCCAAGAAATCATAAAAAAATAAAATAAAATTGTGACCTAGAATTAAAAATGACAACATTATAGAGTTTTTTAACCAGATTATAAAAAACTCAAAAGAAGAAAGGTCATTAGTAATATAAGGAATCAGAAAGTGGAACATGGAATATAACCATCCATTTCTATGGATCTTTATGAAGAAAAGAGGAGGAAATGGAGTGTCCGCTAGCTTCCAAGGTTGCAAAGAAAGTGATGTCCTCAAGGAAAAGTCACTTTTTGTTTTAAAAAAAAGCAGGTGAAAGTAATTTTGGTTCAAAATTTCAGGAAATAGAGAGCTTAGGAGTATGGTGTCAAAAGGCTATAAGAGAATATGTCAGGCAATAGGGGAAGTGCATTGGATTGGAAATGAAGAGTAGTACTGTTGAATATTGAATAATAAATTGAATAATGAGAAACTGGTTAAGTTTTGGTAAATAGTCAACTTCAACAATTGGCTTCAGGGCATCCTTAAAAGTCATCCCCATTCTTTCAGCCTGAACAATTGCTTGAGGGTGATGAGTTATGCCTGTGAAGGCTCAACTAAAGTAATTGTTCATGATTTCCTTAAATTCAACTGAAGTAAATTCAGAATTAGCAGATAAAAGAATTTATAGCAATTTCTAAGTTACAAATAAATGGTTCGTGCTCTGATTCAGCAGAATTTTGAGGTAGAACTACAAGGCACTTCAAGGAGTCTGCCACAGGGAAGAAATTCATTGCCATAATAATAGTTCATAACAATAATACAGAGCTTTAAAGTGTGTGTGTATGTATATGTGTGTATACACACATATATATGCATAGACACATACACATATATACACACATATGTACATACATACACATACCCATATACATACAGATATGCACATATATGTATATATAATATATGTATGTGTGTGTACATATATATTATATATATATATATATATATATAGAGAGAGAGAGAGAGAGAGAGAGAGAGAGAGAGAGAGAGAGAGAGAGAGCGCTATGTGCCACAATGGATAAAGCACTGTGCCTAGAATCAGGAATACCAGAGTTCAAATGTACTCTCACACCCTTTTAAGCTGTGTGATCCTGGCAGGTCACCTAACCCTATTTGCATCAATTTTCTCATCTATAAAATGAACTGGAGAAGAAAATGGCTGAAAGATTAAGTGACAAGTACAGAGTCAGTGAGGCAGGATTTGAACCAATCTCTCCAGTTCCAAAACTATCTCCACTGCCCACGTTAGAATTTAGAAAAGCATTTGGATGAATTTTATCCTAAGAAAAATATGATGCTTCATGATTATATTATTAAATGAATTCAGAAATGATTGAATGTCTGGACCCGATAGAGTAGTCATTTAAAACATAGTCAAATGTGTCTCTACTGAAATGCTCTGAGGTTCTCTGATTAACATTGGAAAGCAATGTGAAGTAGTCGAGTTTTCTCATCTATAAAATGATCAGGTTGACTGAATGACCTCCAAAATCCCTTCCAACTCCAAATCAGAGGTTCTTTTAAAAAAGTTTTATCAATAACTTAGATAAAGGCATAGATGATATTCTTATCAAATGTGTAATTGACAAAAATAGAGAAGAATAGTTGATACATAGACTAGCAAAGAATCTGAGACAATTTGGCTTCACATAATATGACATTCAGTGGAGACAGATGTAAATTATTGTACTTGGGTTCAATCAATCACTTCACTTACTTTTTTAGTGGCTAAGAATTGGAAAGAAAATAGATGTTCATTGACTGGGAAATGATAAAACAAATTGCAATATGTTAATACATTTCAATGTCACTGCAGTGTAAGAAATCATAATGAACTTAATATTATGGAAACGGAAAATATTTATGTAGGTTTTATATGACTTCATATGTATAGTTGATTTTTATATTACTTGCCTTCTCAAGAGGTGAGGGAGGGGGGAATTTGAAATTCAAAAATTTTTTAAAATGAATATTTTAATGTAATTGGGAAATATTTAATTATACATTGATGTAAGGGGAAACAAGCAGAACCAGGAAATCATATACACAGTCACTAAAAAAATGTAAATGGAAAGAAAAGTCATGGTAAAACAATTGAAACTAAAAGTTGTGAAATTATCATGATCAAGTTTGGCCCCAAAGAGGAGTTATGAGATGGAAGACTAGAATGTGGAATACTATATATAATGTGAGATTTTTTTAATGTGTTAGATTTGTTGAATTGTACATTTTTTATTTTTTTATTCTTTTATAAGGGATGACCCTCTATGAGGTAGAGCAGAGAGAAACATTTAAAAATTAACTTCAGAATTGGAAGATAAAATGACATGAAAAGATAAAGAGTTTATTTGAAAAAAATAAGATGGCGTAAATTTAATAAATCCCAACTATTATCTCAACTATTTGAGGGGATCTCCTCAATGCCCCCAAATTTTCATGAAATTACAGGTTTCATTAAGAGTGTCAGAGTCTCCTTATTCTGGAAATAAGTAGGTGATAATCCTAATTTACTCTGTCCTGTTCATATATCTGGAGAGTTCTGCTCCAATCTAGGTGCAACATTTTAGGAGGGATAATGAAAATCTGGAAAGGGTCCAGAGGAGGGCAGTTAGGAAATGAAGGGCCTCAATTACATGTCATATGAAAATCAATTAAAGAAACTTGAGCTATTTAGCTTAGAGAATAAAGAAGGGGTATAAGATAACTGTCATCAGATACTCAAAGTAATACCATGTGAAAGACTGAACTTATTGGCTTTCTTCTCAAAAGTCAGGAACAGGAGTAGGTGTTGGCGTTTGTAAATTTGAGGTTGCAAAGTACTAAAAACAACCCAGAAAAATAAGGAAAACAAAACAAAACTCCTTAAGAATTAATTAGATCTTAACATGGAATGTGCTACCTACTCAATTAGTGGGTATCTTTTCAATGCCAGAACTGGAGAAAACATGTATAACCTTTTGTATAATATATTATGCTTTTTCTTTTATAATTCTCACTATATAGTCCCTAAGGTCTTTTTGTCCCTAAAATTCTGTAATTCTGATTCTGTGATACTGTGTGCTATTGGAGAACTTAATTTTACACTCTTGTGGAGGCAACTCAACTATGTATCAAAAAAAAAATCCCCACAATTGCCATACTGAGACAGATGGCATATCTTTGCAATATAAGTATCAAAAATCTTTACCAAACTATTATTTGTGAAATTTAAATATCTTTATGAATGCTCCTCATGAGAACTTTGCTCTTAATAATCACCCAAAATCCCCAAATTTCCAAATCATATAAAGAAGAAACAATTGAGGATTTTAATATGGGTTATGTGTAGTGTTAATGCTATCTATTCTTTTCTGATTTTTTTTTCAGGGTTCAATTCAATTCAGTTCCTCTCATGTGTAAGTTGATAGAGGCAGAATTATATGCTAGGTAGAGAGTCAGTCTCAATTTAGGAAACTGTGGTTCATATCTCACCTCTGATAGCTATTGTGTCATGCTAGATAAAATCTCTCACATTCTCAGTATCCCTTAGCTTTACTGGGCTGCCAAAAGGCTCTAGGACACACACACACACACACACACACACACACACAGAGAGAGAGAGAGAGAGAGAGAGAGAGAGAGAGAGAGAGAGAGAGAGAGAAGGTTAACTTCTGATAAACCAAAAAGTTGGTTGGCTGATGTCAGGTTCTTCATTATGACCTAAAGTAATCATTTTCAGTACAGGATTTGCTCAGTCTTCAAGTACTGAACATGTTTAATTGTTCTCTGATAGTAATTGAAAGGACCTACACTGCATATTAGAAATTAACAAAATACCTGCTTTGCCTTCAAGGAAAATTGTTGTCAAACACCAGGAAGTAAGACAGAGATAGGTATACCTTCAAGTGAGGGTCTATTTGCTATTGAAAATCTGCATCCTAGCCCCAAATCCCAGCCTATGTGCCACTGTCACAAACTAACAGGGTTTTAAAAAAACAAAATGCAAATAGAGTTTCCAAAGGAATTTTTAAAAGCTAACTTAGCGGTGCCCCTCCTACCAATGATGAAATCCTTCATTGACTTCCCATTGTCCAAAATATAAGGACTAAAATCTTTCTTTTTAAAGAATCGAAGAAAGTAACTCCACTTCATTTTCCCACTCCTGTATACATCTGCTATAAAACAAACTGGTCTACTAATTATTCTTTAAATATACCATCTTCATTGCTATTGCTTCCCATTTGTTCACATAATTCCACTTGTCTGGTATTCTGTCTCCATTACTTTCTGTTTCTGTCCAATCTTTTCCTCAAGGATCAATCTAAGCCCAATTACAATACTGATGTTTTCTCTGACTGACTGCTCCATCTAGCTTTTGTCACTTGGTACATGATACCTCGCATTTTCATTTTTTATGTATTAGCCCTGTCTCTCCAATTAGATTTCAAGCTCTGTGAGGGTAAGAACTATCTTTATTACATTTTTACCCCTCTAACCTCAGTGCCTATTGTAGTACCTTGCATATATTAGATGTGGCCTTATAAAGATTCTGAGATTCTTTATATCAACTCCCATTCATAATAATGAATAGAATACTATCTAGAACAAGGCTAGCTAATCTCCCTTCAGGTTTTTAAAGGATAACCTAAGGAGTTTTTCTCTAATACTATCAGTTCAATACCACTCCCATGTTATCTCTTTAATATCAACTAATCAGTGCCAGTTATCTTCTCAATATCATTGATACCATCATTTAATGAATTCAAATAAATTAGCTTCTATAACATGGACATTTACTGAGAAGATAGAGAATGAACATAGTTATGAACATATCCCAAAGGAAAGCCCCTAGTGAGAAAATTTTCAAACTTAGGATACAACATTCACCTCCACCAAGTTTACTTCTCAATGTTCCATTAGCCAAAAGATGAAGTCACTCTCTCAATTATAGAGACCAGCATTGTGTTGTAGATCCATTGATGGGTTGAGTCTAGCAGGAAACTTGGGATTTTACTGCTTACTAGGCTTACCTGCTTACAAATTGTGTCATGAGATAGAATTCCTGGATTTCTGTGTTCTCCTGACTTTTTAACACTCAGAAGATGGGACACATTGCATCTCCAGTGCTACTTCCTTTAAGTCAGGGGGAAAAAAAGAAACTGCAGGACCAGACACAACAGCAAGGGCATACACTCAAGGATTTTTTCCAAGCTGGATGGGGATAGTAGACTATTGATACTCTCTGTGTCTGAAGGCCTACATCAACTATTTCCTTTTTTTTTCTTTTTTTAAAATATTTATTTATTTTTAGTTTTCAACATTCACTTCCACAAGATTTCGAGTAACAAATTCCCCCCATCTCTCCCCTCCCTCCACCCAAGACTGCATGCATTCTGATTACCCCTTCCGCTAATCTATCCTCCATTTTATCCCCCCCCCCCATTCTCTAATCCCCTTTCCCTTCTATTTTCCTGTAGGGCAAGATAGATTTCTATACCCCTTTGCCTGTCCCAGTTGCATGTAAAAACAATTTTTAACATTTGTTTTTAAAAATTTAAGTTCCATATTTTCTCCCTTCCTCATTCCCCACCCACCCTCACTGAGAAGGCAAGCAATTTGATATAGGTGATACAAGTATAGTCATGCAAAACACTTCCATAATAATCATTTTGTGAAAGACTATATTTACCTCCATTCTATCCCACCCCCATTTATTCTATTCTCTACTTTGACCCTGTCCCTCCTCAAAAGTATTTGCTTCTGATTACCCTCACCAAATTCTGCCCTCCTTTCTATAAACACCTTCCCCCTCTTATCCCCTTCCCCCTATTTTCCTGTAGGGTAAGATAGATTTTCATAATCAATTGAGTGTGTATGTTATTCCTTCCTTAAGCCAATTCCAACAAGAATAAGGTTCACTCATTCCCTCTCACCTCTACCTTCTCCTCCACTGTAAAAGCTTTTTCTCCTCTCTTTTATGTGAGATAAGTTACCTCATTCAACCTCTCATTTCTCCTTGTCCCAGTGCATTCCTCTCTCACTCCTGAATTTTTTTTTTTATATATCATCCCTTCATATTCAACTCACCCTTTGCCCTTTGTCTGTACATATTCCCTCCAACTACCCTAATAATGAGAAAGGTCTCATGAGTTGCAAATATCATCTGTCCATGTAGGAATGTAAGCAGTTCAACTTTAATCAGTCCCTTATGATTTCTCTTTCCTGTTTACCTTTTCACTCTTCTCTTGATTCTTGTATTTGAAAGTCAGTTTTTCTCTTTAGCTCTTTTTTTCCTCAAGAATGCATTAATTTCTTTATGTCATTGAATATTGATTTTTCCCCCTTGCTGATTAAACTCAGTTTTTCTAGGTAGGTGATTCTTGGTTTTAATCCTAGTTCCTTTGACCTTCAGAATATGATATTCCAAGCCCTTTGATCCTTTAATGTAGGAGCTGCTAGATCTTGTATTATTGCAATTATATTTCCACAATACTTGAATTGTTTCTTTCTGGATGCTTGCAACATTTTCTCCTTGACCTGGGAACTCTGGAATTTGGTGATAATATTCCTGGGAGTTTTCTTTTTGATATCTCTTTCAGTAGGTGATTGGTGGATATGTTAGTTTGTTTGTTCTTAATCTTTTCAGCATGGGGAAGGGTTGGTAATACCAAAAATAATTAAATAATTAGCTACTTCCTGATTTTCAAAGGAAGAGAGCCTGTGTTCTCTAAGGCAAGAAAGCCTATTTTAAAATAATAAATTCTCTCTCTCTCTCTCTCTCTCTCTCTCTCTCTCTCTTTCTCATCTCTATCATTTGTCTGTCATCTATTCATTCCTATTTATTCTATTCATTCACTTATTTATTTATATATTTATTAATTTATTTCTTTTTTATAATTGTAAACTCATGGTAAAAATTAGAAGGGTGAGCCTTGGCTCCTTCTACTCAGCTCTTTCCACTGGCCAGGCCTACATACTTCTAGACAGAGATATTAAGACAGGGTAGGAGCTTTCTAACATTACCGTAGTACCGACTTCATTCCTTCTGGATCCTCTATGTTACTAGTCAGTGCCCTATGTTTACCTGCTATGAAGATTGGACTTGGTCTGTTTTAATTAATTGAAATTATAGGTGGTTGCACTTACCAAAGTTTCTCACCTTCATAGCACTTTTAAAAATCAAAAAAATCAAAAGCAGTTATTTTCTAATTCCTGCTATATAATTGGCAGATATTCCAAAAGTCTTAGGATGGTATTAAGCAACTATTGATTTAGTAGCTTTAAACTGCACTAAGATTTTTTGCAACACTCTTTAATTTTATACACACACATGTATATATGTGTATGTAATATTCATAAAACATAATAAAATGTGAAACATATGAAAATAACATTTGCACAAGAATACAGATATGAAAATATATATAAGTACATGTGACAGTATGAAAATTACACTTACATAAGAATATATACATGAAACTACATGGAGGTAAATATGTGGAAATATAAAAACATATGGATATAATGTATTAAAACATTTTATATATATGAAAACATATGTGAGCTTATGAAAAGATGAAAATTTACATAGAAATACATATATGAAAACAAAATGCTGAAAAGAGGAAATATGAGAAGGTAAATCATATATGTAAATACCTACATGAAAATATGGGAATGTGAATTATATTAATATACATTTATGAAGATATGGGAAGTATGAAAAATATAGTTTTCCTATACATAGTTCTTATATTGTAGGTTACGCAAAGATAAAGAGGCAGGGATAAGAAATCTCTTGAAGCATTTGTGAATAAATGTGTCTTAAGCTATGTTATTATTACAATACTTTCAGACCTGGGATCCCATTTCTTATAAACACCCTGAATTTAATAGTAGAATATACCTTTCAATTTTTGTTCTTTTTCAGGCTTAAAAGTGACTACATAACTTTCTTGAAATTTATTACTCAAATGCTCTTCAAACAATGAACAGTTATGAGTACAATACTGACTCCATAAGAAATATCATTGCCTCATGCCATTTAAAAACAACAACACAAAAAGATATTTCTATTACCCATTGTCACTTCTATCAACTGATCTGTTTCATTGATTACCTTAACAAAGAAGGGGATGGTACAATGACAGTTTTCTCTTTCCTATCTAATTAATAAACATAAAAGAGAGTTCCTCCAAGGATTAGAGACATTTTCTTCTAGCTCTAAAAGTAAACAGGCAGTTTGGATTTTGATTTTGTATTCTCTAGTTCTTAGTATCCTAATTATTCTTTTTGATATTTTATGACTGATGTAGAGGGTCCAAGGCATTTGAAAACTGAGTAAGTGGATTGAAACAAGTTTTAAGAGTGCATGACTGTTGTCCTGTTAGTGCTCATTTGAAATTTTAGGCTTTGTGTATTCTACAAATTGCATTTCTAATTACTAACCACTTTTAAGTTATAGAAGCCATGAAAATAGATGTTCAAATGTATTCAAGTTGTATCTATTAAGAAAAGATGTTATATGCTTAATTGTGTTTATATTTTTGCCACCTGGAACAAAAATGCTTCACTTATGTCATTGTGAAATTAACATTGATGCAGTCCGCTGTTTAGACACTCTTTTATTAATAACTGCTATATGTTTAGTTTGAAAAAAATCTCATATACAGTTTTAAAATAAAAATGAGTGTGATAATTTGACAGCTTTCTTGGCACCTACATGACTTCTTTCATCTGAGCATCTCTAAGCAATTAGCACTATTATTTCAATTACCATTTCACTATTAATCAATTAGTTCAGCACTATTTCTGTATAAAAGACAGAACCTCAGAAACAGGGAAGAGTTTGTACTTTTCCCAAGGTCAAAATCAAATGTAATTGTCTGAATCCAGTTTAGACAATTTAATCTAGTGCCTTTATTATTTTCTTAAGAGAGGCAATGTAATACTAAGAAAACTGAGCAGTGCTATAACAACCATTGTGATTGTGTGTGTGTGTGTGTGCATGTGTGTTTGTCTGGGGTGAGAGGCAGTATATGTGCCCTAACTTTAGTTTGGAAGAGGGAGGTGATAAATATCCTGTCATTGACTGAGCTGGGTGATGGAGAATCTCATCTATGGTATGGACATGGTGTTTGACAAGCAAGTCTCTTGGGATAGGAAAGCAAGCCACTAGTAGTTTCATATTTTAAATAATTATTTTGCTATATGAATTAATCTTATTAACTAGATTTTCATACTACTGAAGGAATTAATATGCTATCAATAGCCACCTGGAGCAAAACTCTGATTGTCCTCCATAATGACCATTATCTGATTAAGTGAAAAGTGTGGTCCATCAACTAGATATTTCTATATGATTTTTTCCTTCACTGAACTATCATAGTTTTAGAATAATCCAAGGCCAAACTCCACTCCACTCATACAATCTTCCCTTAGATTAAATTGCCTATAACAATTCAATATACATTTAGGTAAATGAGTACAAAAATTAAGTTTGATATGTTAAAGGAAAATAATCACTCCTAGCACCACATTTTTTATTTCTATTACACCATTTTATTGACAACACTGTCTTGACATCTTAATGATTTCATTGGTCACACAAGCTCATAATGTGCATAACACCTTAAAAAAGTTCTTCTTTAGTATACAGTTAATTTATTCCCCAAATTGTATATTTAGTGGTCAATCTGATTAGAAATACAAAAGGATTACACTGCCTCTCAGGATAATTATTATCTCAGAATTAATTAGGGAAATCTTTAAACTCATTAACTGAGATCTCATACAAATGCCTCTCTCTACTACTACTACAAGCTATCATTATTTCACCCTTGGACCACATTAACATAGTCGTATCATCTAGAACTAGGAAGCATAATATTTTTCCATGAAAATGTTTTACATGATTGAGTGAAAATCCCCAGTGTTCTTTTCATAGAATCATTCAACTAGTCTTCATATAACATGTACTTGAACTCCCAAAACCTTTTTTTATTCTGAGTGGCCTTTCATCTAGTTACTCTCAAGCTATTCCATATTCTTGCTAAGCTATGGTAGGGCAGTTACGTGGTACAGTGGAGTGCCAGACCTACAGTCATCTTTCTGAGACTCACCTTCCTGAGTTCAAATCCAGCCTCAGATACGTTCTAGCTGTGTGACCCTGGACAAGTCACTTAACCCTCTTTGCTCCAGTTCCTTCTCAGTAAAATGAACTGGAGAAGGCAATTGAAAACCACTCCAGTATCTTTGCCAAGAAAACCAAAAGTGAGGTCATGCAAAGAGTCATATGAAGCTGAAATAACCAAACAACAACAACAAAAAAAGCTATGGTGGGCCAAAATGAAGATAATACTCTCCTGCAGAATCAGATGCAAAGGAGGGATTTAAGAGTGAGAAACACAAAATTCAAGGATTAGTAGGGTTTTGTTGCTGTAGATATGTATTTCTTTATGAGTTTTACAAAGCAAAGACCTTTGGTAGTAAAAGTTTTTCCCCACCTTGGTATAAAAAAGAATTATGGATCAGAGATTGGGAGACTGATTCAGAATGAGATCTATAATCACTACCTATTCTTCAATAGAATAGAATCGATTTTCATAGGAATGCAAAGCCTATAAAACATGCATATGTTTAAACATATTCTTGTAAATATTGGTGAAAGCATTGTTGAATAAAGTATATAGATGGCCATATAACTCATCAATAATGTCTTGAAATAGAACACATAATATAGATAGACAGACAGACAGATGGACAGATAGATAGATAGATAGATAAAATAAATAGATGAGCAGTCAACATTGATGCTAAAATATAAAATCAAACAATTGGCTCTCCTCAAAATTGGCTCCTAATGTTGATGAGTGAAGGGAAGACCTGGGGTGGCAGACCTTGTGGTGGCTGTGGAAAGAGAATCCTTCTTCCAGTTCCAGGGCAGAGAAGAGTTCTTAAGGTCACTCACAGACTAGAGCACAGGCCAGGAGAGGAGTAAACACCTCAGAAGAACTGAAAACTTATAGGTTACTAGAAGTAGCTCTGAAAACAGTTGCATGAAACCCCTGAAGCTTGAGACAGAGCACTCTCCACTCTGGAAGCAGAGTCATACCTTGACAAAGAGCTCAAAAGTCAAGTAATTGGCAGGGAAAATGAGCAGACAGCATAAAAACTCAGACTATAGAATCTTACTTTGGTGACAAAAAAGAACAAAACATACAACCAGAAGAAGACAGCAAAGTCAAAGATTCCACATCCATAGCCTCTAAGAAAATATGAATTGGTTGCAGGCCATGGAAGACCTCAAAAAGGATTTTGAAAATCAAGTAAGAAGATGGTGGCTGGAAAGCAGGGACTAGGATAAGCCCCCCACCGAGTCGCTCCAAAAACCTATAAAAAATGGCTCTGAACAAATTCTAGAACTGCAGAACCCACAAAACAGCAGAGGGAAGCAGGGCTCCAGCCCAGGACAGCCTGGATGGTCTCTGGGTGAGGTCTATCCCACATGGAGCTGGGAGCTGGCAGCTGGCAGCTGGGAGCAGAGCAGAACCCAGTGTGAGCAGCTCGGACCAACCAGACCAGGAGCTGGGCGGAGCGGGCCCTAGTGCCTTGAATCAGTGAGCTGCGGCAGTTACCAGACTTCTCAACCCACAAACACCAAAGACAGTGGAGAAGGTTAGTGGGAAAAGCTGCGGGAGTGGAAGGAGTTCGAGGTTCAGCCACCACCCCTGGGGCAGCGGAGGTGGGGCAGCTACAGCTGTTGTTGCTTCCGGCCCCAGGCCCACCTCGTGGGAGGAATTAAGTGGCAGATCAGAGCAGGAGTGCACAGCCTGCTGAAGATCTAAGCCCAGTCTGGGTTGGGGGTTCTTGGGGAAGGAAGAGTGCTGGTGTGGCAGAGCTGGCGCACCCCCCCGCCCCCCAAATGTGGAACATAGAACTCTTTAGTCTACAAGCAGTCATACCCTGCTGAAAAACTCAAGGGACAAGTTAGTTGGTTGGAAATATGGCGGGGCAGCGAAAACACACCCAGATTCAGTCTCAGACTTTGGATTCTTTCTTTGGTGACAAAGAAGACCAAAACATACAGCCTAAAGAAGTCAACAAAGTACAAGAGCCTACACCAAAAGCCTCCAAGAAAAACATGAACTGGTCCCAGGCCATGGAAGAGCTCAAAAAGGATTTGGAAAAGCAAGTTAGAGAACTAGAGGAAAAATTGGGAAGAGAAATGAGAAGGATGCGAGAAAACCTTGAAAAACAAGTCATTGACTTGCTAAAGGAGACCCACCCAAATACTGAAAAATATACTGAAGAAAACAACACCTTAAAAAACATACTAACTCAAAAGGCAAAAAAGCTCCAAAAAGTCAATGAGGAGAAGAATGCCTTGAAAGGCAGAATTACCCAAATGGAAAAGGAGGTCCAATGGACCACCAAAGAAAATACTACTTTAAAAATTAGATTGGAGCAAGTGGAAGCTAGTGACTTGATGAGAAATCAAGATATTATAAAACAGAACCAAAGGAATGAAAAAATGGAAGACAATGTGAAATATCTCATTGGAAAAACCACTGACCTGGAAAATAGATCCAGGAGAGATAATTTAAAAATTATTGGACTACCTCAAAGCCATGATCAAAAAAAGAGCCTAGAAATCATCTTTCAAGAAATTACCAAGGAGAACTGCCCTGATATTTTAGAGCCACAGGGCAAAATAGAAATTGAAAGAATCCACCGATCACCTCCTCAAATAGATCCCAAAAAGAAATATCCTAGGAATATTGTTGCCAAATTCCAGAGCTCCCAGATCAAGGAGAAAATATTGCAAGCAGCCAGAAAGAAACAATTTGAGTATTGTGGAAACACAATCAGAATAATCCAAGATCTAGCAGCTTCTACATTAGGAGATCGAAGGGCTTGGAATACGATATTCCGGAGGTCAATGGAGCTAGGATTAAAACCTAGAATCACCTACCCAGCAAAACTGAGTATCATGCTCCAAGGCAAAATATGGATTTTCAATAAAATAGAGGACTTTCAAGCTTTCTCAGTGAAAAGACCAGAGCTCAATAGAAAATTTAACTTTAAACACAAGAATCAAGAGAAGCATGAAAAGGTAAACAAGAAAGAGAAATCATAAGGGACTTACTAAAGTTGAACTGTTTTGTTTACATT